>NW_026067946.1:8915914-8943548 GCF_014885135.2 Alexandromys fortis
AAAAAAAAAAAAAAGAACAAAAACCAGTATTTATCATGGGGCTGGAGAGCTAGGTCAGTGGTTAAGAGCACTTGGGCTTTTGCAGAGGATTTGGGTTCAGTTCCCAGCATCCACATGGTAAGCTCATCACCACCTATTTCCAGGGGATCCAGCACCCTCTTATGACAATCCACTCACATGCTATTCCCATACATGCATATACAAAACATACAAAACTTAATTTTTAAATTAAAAATTAAAGAAAAATATTTATTGAACACAGGAATGGCACTCATATCTGTAATCCCAATAGTCAGGAGGCTGAGACAGGAAGATTGATGTTTGAGAGTCTGTGCTACATAAGAACCTGCCCCCCCAAAAAGAAAAAACAAAATCAAAAGAAATATATATCAATGACCATACTTAGATGTATTATGTATCTCAGTGTTGATGTGCGGTGATAGATAGATCTCAAAGATTGTGTGTATGTGAATTTATCTCATTGATGGTGTGTTTATGTAGATATTTATATATTTATGTATATGGTGATATATCTCCATGGTGATTCAAATGAGTACATGTGTGTATATATAGGTGATGTGTATTTCTCACGGTGATACAAATGAGTACACATGTGTATGGATGTGGTGATGTGTGTCTCTCACGGTGATATAAATGTGTATAAGGTGATCTGATCACTCTTGTGTCGGATATCCTGATTTGACAGAGGGTCAGGAAGGACAGCTGAAACTCATTTGTCTCCCTCTGCAACCCTTATCCTCACAGAGGATTGAAGACAGAAGCACAATGCTGACAGATTTAAAGACAGGCAGTCTGTCTCTGTGTCTTATCACACTGCCCTAAGTATTTTTTGCTATACTCTATTGCCTCTTTTTTTTTTAATTGCCTTAAATTCATATTCTAGTGAAGAAAAAGTAAAAATGAACTGCTAACACAGCCAGGTTCATGAATGTCGAGAAGAAAGCCAACCTTCGGGCGGGGCTCCCAACGGAGATAAATGTGTCACAGAACAGCAAACCTGGCTTCTGGTGTTCCCCATAGTTCAAAGACAGCCTGGTCTACCGTCCAAGGAATTCCAAGCCACCCAGGGCTACACAGCGAGACCCTTCCTAAAAACAAAAAACGACAAAAGTAAAAGATCCTCAAGTAACAAACCTGGTATCTGGAGGGAAGGAAGGATAAAATGGGGCAGAAAATAAAGCCTATTATACACAGGTGAGATTGCTTAGGGCCTAGTGGGGAAGAGGCGTTTGGATTTTTTAATTGGATGGGGAGACTCAATGAAGACTTGGCACAGGGTGTGGTGGCAGACGTAAATGGGAAGTGGGGGCAAGAGATCCTGAGCTGAACGTCATCCTGAGCCACAGGGCAAATGCTTTCCTTGCTGGTCAGAAAGAGAAAGCAGTTGTGGACACGCTGGGTTTATCTCGACAGACTACAGTTTTCCGCCCAGTACTGTCAGTCTCTGCAAGGTAGTATTTATTGCTACATATGATACTAGTTTCTAAGTACCCTACATATATGTGTATTTGTGTAAGAACACATACACTTTTGTTTTGAGATAGGGATAGAGCCCAAATTCAACTAGAACTTGCTTTGTAGTTGAGACTGGCCATGAACTCCTTCCTGATCCTCCTGCCTCCCAGGTGCCTTGAGACCCTGCTTCTATTTAAGTTAAAGGTAGTGGGGGGGGGGGGTGGAGGCGGGGTAAACACCTTGCCTAAGGCCATAGAGCCAGAAAGCTCCCTAAAGTGGGATTTATTTCAGGTTATCAAATTAGTTGCTAGGGTAAACTGAAATACCTACATCAGCGGTTCTACAGCCATCTAAGTCCACCTTCCCTTTGGTGACTAACGCAGCAATTCACAACCGGTATTACAAGTGGACAGGATTTCACAAGTTCAATGCAGAAGCTAGAAGATCCCGCAAGCCAAAACAAAACAAGACTCTGGGCTATGGTGGCACATGCCTTTAATCCCAGCAGAGATGGGTGGATCTCTGTGAGTTCGAGACCACTGGTCTACAAGAGCAAGTTCCAGGACAGGCCCAAAGCTACAGAGAAATTCTGTCTTGAAAAAAAAAAAAAAAAAAAAACCAAGAAACGAATGAGAAATAGGAGACCTTGGATGACGGAGGTCAGGAGAAGGACTAAAAAGAAAAAGAAAACCCAAAAAGATATATATGAAAATGTCACAGTTAAAATTATTTGTGTGCTAGCCAAAAATTAACTTGGAAGAAATAAATGCATATCTAATCATATAATTTGATATTTAAAGATAGCAAATGTAAGACTTTATGTGATTGAATTAAACATACCACCAAAATGCGCTTTGGTTTTCAGTTGTATTACATGACGGGATAGAAAGAGAAACTATAAACGAAAAAGAATTAGGGAGAGCTAGAGGAGAAGGGCAAGACAATATGTCATATTCACCGTCAAATACCTCTTACTCATGAAACATCGTTTTCTAAACGATTCCTATACATATGCTTTTATATTTTAAGCATGGTCTCATGTAGCTCAGACATGACCTCAAGCTGTTGTGTGGGTGTGGATGAGGTTGGCCTTCTGATTCTCTTGCCTGTACCTTCTCAGTTCTGGGATTATAGGCATATGCCACTCTGCCTCTGGCTATATATATTCTTTAGGTTCATTTTTTTTAAATTTGGCCTGTGTAGCTTAGATACTTAAATTTGAACATATGAGATATATGTTGATATCATTAAAATAACTTGTCACTTTTCTGCCCTATATTATGCATTTGGTTTGGATTTATGCGACTGTTAGTTCATATCCCAGTCATATGCTTGTCTATCAGAGTCATAACAGTTTCACACAAACTAAGTGGATTATAAAAAACACAGATTCATTCATTATCAAGTAGTTCTGAAGGCCAGAAACCCAAAGTTGTTCGTGGTTTAAAATCCTGGTGCCTGGGCTCAAAGTACTGGCAGAGCTATGATTTCTTTCTATTTTTACTTAATTATTCATTAATTTTGTTCTTATTCTGGAGGCCATAGAGAAAGAAAATCCAGCTTATTGCTTTTTGAAATCCTTCCTATTTCTTTGGTGGGTGTATCTTTCTACATTGGAGAGTTAGCAGCACGGTCCTCTATCCTTTCTTCAGCCACACCTCTCAGTTACTATAGCCCACTGCTTTGACAGTTCATGTGGTTAGATAGGGCTCATCTGGGTACCCTGCCTGATTTCCTCAGTTCGGGGGCAATTGGTGAACAACATTAATGGCCTTGGCAAACCTAAATTCTCATTGTCACCCAACATAACACAATCATGGGTTCCAGGACTTAGGTGGTGGTTATGCACAGGTTGTCATGCCAACAACAGTTATTTCATAGGAATTAACTACCCCCTTAAGGTCTGTCAGAACATCTCCGATTGTACCTATCAAAATTTGTATATGAGATGTTTAGATAAGGGCATTGTGGTCCCATAAGTGATTTGTAATCATTTTCTGGAGAACTTATTTCTCTTAGGCAAAATTCTATGTGTGCTTTAAAATGTCATTCTCAAGATTTCAGTCTACATGAGTTAGAGTAAACATAATTTATATCTTATTTCAACAAGTGTGTTCCTTACTGTTTATCCTCTAATGAATTTGGAATTATTTTCTATGTTTAGATAGACAAACATGTTAGGGTCAGAGAGAAGCCCCCCGAAGAAGATTAGCAGCCACGTATGCATAAACAAGAGCGCTTTATTAATTACAACGTTGGGGTAGCACTTGGCGACCTCCAAAGAAGGTCATGAGCTCCTTTTAAGTGGAGTTAGGGGAATTACAGAGAGGATGGATTAATCTGGAAGTGATTGATGGAGGAAAGATTAGTGTGGGAGCTGATTGGTGGAAGGTCCTAATGGTTAGGGACCTACCAGGAGCAGGATAGGGAAAGCTTTAGTTATCAGGAGATTGGGGGTGCCTGCTGAGCCAGCAAAGGGGTTTTGGGGCCTGAGTCGGCAGAAGGGGCCTTGGGGTGCCTGCTGAGCTAGCTGAAGGCTATGGTTTTTCTAAGGACTGTCTAGCTCTGTCCCATTTTAGTGAACCAAAACTAAGGCTTAACTTTTTGTCAGGCTACTAGGAGAGCTTGGTCTGTGCATCCCCCTCTCCCCAGCTCTCTCAAGCACATGACAGACTTTTTTTGGGAGGAGAGATACACACGTCTACCTACCCCAGAAACAGAGCACAGAAAGGATTTCATCATAGTGCAACTTGGTGATCTAATGAGATCTGTTTTTCTTCAGCCACTACAGAAAGGGAGGTGCTGGGTTAGCTAGAGGACCTGGGATGACTCAAAAAAGCAGCGTGTCATGGGCACGCCCACTTCTACATGAGTGATGACTCATGAAAGCTATGACCCTGGAGCACGCTGGAGCATGCTGGACCACGCCAGAGCACGCCGGAGCACGCTAAAGCACGCTGCAGCACGCTGGAGCACACCAGAGCTCTTCAGAGCATGCTCCACGATTTGCAGGCAGCTCCACTGTCTTTGACTCTGTCCTCTGGTTAGGGTTTCCTCTCCCATCACCTCTTCATTGTTTTTATAAAGACTAGAAGTCAGAAATCTTCCTTGTTTCTGCTTTCCTAGACATCTGATCTTTTGTTTATGCTCCAAGACTCCTGAACCTTCTCTTTCCTCCTGGAGGGAGTTATTCAGTAAAAAGGAAAAGGACCTACAACAGGAAGGGAGAGAGAAGGTCGATGAGGTGATAGAATTAATCTAAACTTCTTACTTTCTGATTTTGCATTCCTGGTTATCCAGTGTGCCATGCTGTTAGTGGGGAAAGTAGGTTGAAGAATTTATTGGGGTTGGGAAGACAGCTGTCAGTAATACACTTGGCACTTAAGCATGAGGACCTGAGTTCAATCCTCAGTACCCACCTGAAAAGCCAGCTGCCCAGGGACTATCTGCAGTCCTGGGCTTAGAAAGGCAGAGACTCTTGCCTGGGGCTTGCTGGCTGCCAACCTAACCAATATATGAGTTCCAGGTCCAGTGAGAGACCCTGACCTCAAAAATAGGGTAGAAATTGATTGAAGAAGACAGGGGATATTGTCCTCTACATGTGCACACACACACACACACACTACAAATGGGAATATGTGCACACACACACACACAGACAGAGACAGAGACAGAGTGAGACAGAGAGAGACACAGAGAGAATTTTCTGTTAACACTTCAATATCAACTAATCTTCCCAGGTAGGAATGTCAATATTGGCGACCTGAATTAATGATTAGTGACATTATCTCTGGTTCAGAATTTACTCTGAGTTTTGAAAATTCTTCTGGCCCCCATCGTATCAATGTAGCAAGGTAAATGAAGATTACCTTGTTACGGTCTCTTTCCCTGCCTTCTTTTCAATTTCATATCCCTCCCAGAATGACTGGTGTAGGGGAGTCTTTTCTTTTCTTTTTTTAATTAAAATTATGGCATGGTATTTGACTTTTGCATTCTACCTCTAAGCAGCTCTGAGGAGTGTTTTGCACCACACCGTGAAAATTAAACATATCAGATAGGGTAGTTAATTCTGCCCAAGGACTAATGCCAACATTCATCACTAGCTCAGTCACCGTGAAGGATGCAATCATTTTTCCCACGTTACACACATTACAGACTGGTGTGGATGGTCTTGGGGAATGTGCTCCTCTCGTCTGTCCTGAGGAGAATGGTCCCGTGCTGGAGATGTCGTCATGGAATGCTGTTTGACTGTGGACAAAGCGTTAACAAAGAGGTCAAAATGGGTGCTGTGCTCCAGTTCCACGAGTTGTGATGTTTTGTCATCAGTTTTAGAAAAGGTTGGATACAGAAGAGTGCACTTGAAAGATAAGTTTTCTGTGATTACTATTTCTAAGTCCACCTCTCATTCCTGTTTCTAGATCATATCTCGGGCAGACACCAAAATTTTCCAGTCACATTTGAATTGTCTTAGAGAAAATGAACACCCAAACTTTTCCTCATATATCCAAATTCCTTGCCTTTCTTCAACCCTACCTGGATGTTTCTCCACCAGAGAAAAAGAAAAAGTACAGATGGTCCATTGTTCATTTTCCTTCTCTTTTCACTGTACACATGCTTGTCTGGGACGGAGAAGAGAATGCAGCCTTCCAAAGTTCTCTATAAATACTGGCTTTTCCTCTGGTTCAGTTTGCATCGCGATAGCAGAATACTAGAAACTGATTGGTTTATAATGAGCAGAAACTTGATTCACAGTTCTGAGAGTTGATGAGTCTACAGATGAAGAGCTGTATCTGCTGAGGACACCCCCCCCCCCCCGTATCACCGGGAGATCTTACAATAGCATGTCAGGGCTGAGAGACAGAAGAGTTCTGATCTCAGCCCCATGGGAATGAACCCAGTCCTGTTACCATGGCATTAATCCCTTTGTCATGATAGAGACTTTATGCACCAACCCTCCCCTTAAAGGTCTTCCTTCTCAACATTGTCGCCTAATGGGCCATTCAGGGCAAACATGGCAACCATGCCCTGTCTTATGGTCACTTTCTTGACTTTTTGGATATGTTTCTACTGTAGCTTCTACACTGGGCCTTTCCCTAGCAGTTACCATATACAGCAGGCCCTGTCCTCCAGCTCTCGCTCCTTGAGAACATTTCTGCTCACTAATAATGAGCTGATGTTGATTTGGACTAGATAATCTCACTGTTAGCTGGAGTCCATTGGAGTGCCAGCTTGCTGTATTCAAATTGTCCCCCAGTCTCCAGCCTTCTTCCCTCTGGGGACAATATTCCCTGAACATAACATCTTCATAACTGATCTCTTCTTGAGAAGAGTCTAGTCTAGCTGCCTTCCATGGAGTCCAGTTAATACAGAAGAACTACTCTGATGTCTTTAAGCTGGAACACAGACAAACTTTCTAGAACAATTCTCATGGGTGCAGCAAGGAACCAGTCTCCAATATTATGCCCTCCCTACATCTAGGGTGAAGTCACTCTAAGAATTTTTATAATATCATCCTTTTTTGGGACACATCTGTGTCAGAAAAGTTCCTCATTGGATTATACAAGTAAAAGGACAATAAATGTATGTCACTCTCTGCTCCTCAGGATTTTTATTTTTATTTATATATGTGGTATGAGTGCATGTGAATACATATATATGTGAATATATAAAATATGTATGCATGTAAGTATGTATGTATGTAGATATACATGCTTATGGGTGTATGGAGGTCAAAGGAGGGTATCAGATGTCTACATCTATGACCCATGGCAGGGTCTCTCTTTGAACCCGGGGTTTACATCTCAGCTAGACTGAAAACCATCAAGCCCCGGTAACAATACTGTCTCCATCCTGGCTTTTATGTGGGCATTAGAATCTGAACTCCCTTCTTCATGATTTCACACTGAATGCTCCTCATTACTGAGTCATTTATCTAGCTCCTGCTCTTTGGAATTCTTGAGAAAACAATCGCTTCTGTTCTTAGAGGTTGCTTAGCCACGTCCTCCTACTCCTTTTTTTTTTTTTTTTTTTTTTTTGTCTAGCACTGGCTGTCCCAGCTTAGAACTCACTCTGTAGACCAAGCTGGCCTCAGACTCAGAGATCTGCCTGTCTCTGCCTCTCTGGGATTAAAGACAAGCGCTACTACTGCTGGCTGCTTAGCCTTCTGTATGCATTAAGGAACATCAGCTCTCAAGTCTGTTTGGCCATATTAGCAAGTTCTACTAGAAAACTCAAGCAATGCCCATTCATCAATTGTGGATATTTATTATCTATAAACCTCAGCTTGAGACTCAGTCCAAACTATAAAGTATTAGTTCTCAATTTTCCTAATGTTGTATTTCTCATGCTGTGTTGACCCCAACCATACAATTATTTTCATTGCTACTTCATAACTGTAATTTTGTTGCTTTTATGAATTGTAATGTAAATAACTGTTTTCTGATGGTCTTAGGCAACCCCTGGGAAAAGGGTCATTTGACCTCCAAAGGGGCCATAACCCACAGATTGAGAACCACTGCTCTAAAGAGATAACAAGGAAAATCCCACTGACCACTGTCACAAGTAGAGGTGACCTCAGTGCTCAAATCAGGTTATACAGACACACTTATTCTGTAAGTAGAGCACTGTCTTGCCCATGTACTCTTTTGATATTCACTGTTGAGTTCTGGTCTCTCTCTTATCAGGCTCTGCAAGATCATTCACTGCGAGCACGCAGTTGTGCAATGAGGAGCTGGTCCTCAGATTACAGGGAGGACACAGCAAGAATCAAAGATGGATGTGGGTACCAATGAAATAAGAAGAGCAATGACTATAGTAGTCAAAGTATAGCTGGTATACAATAAATATCAGTAATAGGAAAACTATTTTTAACTCAAGAGATCAGATGAAACATGGAAGTTTTTCCATAAAGAGATGGCATCATATTGAACAAGATTGAAAGTAGGGGTCCTTGGTTGAGTGACACACACCTCTAATATCAGTATTTAGGGGAGAGAGGTTCATAGATCTCTGTGAGTTTGAAGCCAGCCTGATCTGCATAATGAATTCGAATGCAGCCAGTGTACCAATCAATGCACTGTGTAGCCATGACACCCTTTCTCAAACACCTAAAACCAGGCAAAGAAGAAAGAAAGTAGGGTTCTCAGTATGAAATCAGCAGCAAGCATTAGTGGGAGCTGACTCATTGCTGCGTGGAGACTCTGGGATACATAAGTATATTTCATTTCATTTTCACAATGAGCTTATAAAAATATGCCGTTCTTATTTGTGTTTAGCTACTGAGGAGCCTGAAGAGTGCATTACGTCAACTTGAAGATTTCACAGTTAATAAATGATAAAGCTGGGATTGGATACCAGATTTTCTTCTGACTGTATAGATAATAGGTTACAATTTCTGTAATAGATAAGCGTGAATAAATGAAGGTGTGAGTTCATGCGTGTGAAGAAATGTTACCCAATGAAATCCATCTGGTGGTGTGGCTATTGTGTCTGCACCCATGATCCTCTTGGGACAGCCTGCTTTCAGGCTGTTCCCACAGCCTTCATATCCAGGTGTTCTCTCTTCTCAGTCAAATCCTATAGCTCCTTCAAGGTGCAGCACAGGTTGAAAGTCCCTTATTGGAAATTATCGGAACCAGAAATGTTTCAGGGTTTGGAACACACCACACACACATGCACACACACACGTACACACATACGCATTAGCTCGTGATGGGAATGGATACCTACTCTCAACTCCAAATTCACTTATGTTTCATATATAACTATATACATAGCCTGAAATATTTTTAAACGGTATTTTTTTGTGGTACTGAGAATTGAACTGAGGGACTCACAGATGCTAGGTAAGCATCTGTCTCTAAACTATACCCATATTTTCTTAACAATATTTTAAAATAATTTTAGGTATCGGACCATCAGACTTGTGTAATTCTTTTAGCATTTAGAAAGTTTGGTTTAGGGGCATTTCTGGGTTTTGAAGCCTGGAGACTCTGAAGGTAGCCCCAACTCCAGTGTGTTTCAGTGCATTCCAAGGGCCCTAGTTTGTTCTCTCTTCAGGTACCTTTTGAAACTCCAGTTCAGATCACTGAGCCCTGAAGGGGGATACTTCTTGACTAGTTTACCTCTCCAGATGAGCCATAAACTCTTGGAAGACAGCTGATTTGTTTCATGTATCTGACAGTGCCCAATAGTCCTGCCAATTGGTTTCAGAATGGGGTCACTTTGAGGGTTTAGAAAGTTCTTAGAAAAGGCTTGACCTTCCGTTGTTCTCTCACGTCAGGATGAAACTACTGGGCTGCCTAGCATCTTGCGGATTTCAAAGGCACCGGGGCGTAGGGAAACAGAACGCATGCTTGTACTGCTGATGAGTCACTAGGCCCCCATGAGGGAGAACACTGGGCTCGATTGGAGCCAAGGCAACAGCAGGGGGAATCCAAAGACTCCTCAGATCAGTCTGCCCAGAGCAGTGAGAAACACTCCTTGTTTCTGTCTCATGTGTTTCCCGTCTTAGCAAGCCAGCCGAGGGAGTATGTGGCTTTAGAGCACCCGTCTGTTCTGCAGCTTTTGTGACACCCCAGCAAATGCAAAGCAGCGCGTGCAGGCATGAATTTCTCAGTCAAACAGGAAGCGCTCAGGAGGCAGTGGCAAATGCTTCACAGTCCCTCCTTGGCGTCTGAGATGGTTTTCTGAGAGAGAACACAAGCTCCTACTTAGTGGATTCTCGGAGGACATCTGTGGGAGGAGTTTTCCACAGCAAATATGTACTCTCACCATCTCCATGGTGCAAATCCTATGAGACCGTAAGATTTGGTGCAAGGGAGAGTCAGGAGGAATTCATAGGAAAACCGGAGATCATATATCTTGTCCAGAACACTGAGAAGTAAATGTGTCCACCACGGGTGCTATTTTCAAGCAACTACGGAACATGGACACAGTAGAGGACACTCAGGAAGGCAGAAGACCAGAGTAAAATAGACTGAGCCTTGTCTTAAGTAAGATGCAGCTTTTAAGAACTGTCATAATCAGGATTTAGAAAAAAAAATGACAGTCCAAAATGTATCAATCTCCAAATAGCATTAGAAACTTGGCTATGTCTTTGCTGGTTGTCCTCCCACCCCCACATGAAATCATAGTTGCATATCTGTATCGCGGAGGAGCAATGGATGCTTATCTTCTTGGCTGATATATTTAGATTTTGTTCAGCACATGCCTGATGAAAGTGATGCTTGCCAACTTAATTCAAGTTGTCTTGGATAAGAGCTTAGTCATGTGGCTCTCAAACTCGGTAGAACTGATTAATAATGAATGTCGTGATTTTAAAATACCAGAGAGAGAGATGCAAGAAATAGACAGGGAAAGGGGAGCCTTCTGATGAACTCTCTCCTTTTGGAGCCGAGTCTGCACCGCTCTGACCAAGGAGTCGGAGAGGTGGTCAGGTGCAAGGTGGCTGGAACACAAATGACGGTTTTATGAGTTACTCTTGCCCCTGGCTCTAAACATGTCTGTTTTCCAGGTAGCTCAGTTTCCTGTGTTTTGGGACTGCCACTGTTGGCTCATTTACTATGCCATCTAGCACAATGTGAATGTCCCAGGTAGGATCCTGCCATTCTGCCGTTGGCCCAAAGGGTGATGGTGTCCTCCTTAGGGATGGGGTGAAGCTCCATGTCAGCCTGGAGTAGAGAGATTATAAGTGGATAGCTAGTTCTGTGTTCACTCTTGGCCACTGCTCAGTTATTCATTTTACCTTTCTTATCTCTGTTTGTTCATCTCTTGGACTGATAATTAAGAACATGAGGTTCACTCATGATTTAATGAATCAATTCACTAGATACATGCTCATAGCAAGGAAGGCAAAGACAAGAAGTTCAGGGTCAAAGGGAGCTCAGATCCTGTATAGGGAGACATATGCTGTGTTCACAAGATGTGCAAGATGCCATGGGAACCCTGAGGAATGGGGCATAGGAAAGCTCAAGGTGACTTAAAGGATGGAGCAATGCACAAAGGCTTCCTGATGCGGGGGAAAGCAGTTGTGTGCTCACTCATCAGATACTGATTGAGAGTCTAGAAAAGATCACTAATCTAGAAGAGTTATGGCGGGACCCATCCAGACAGCAAACCCAAAGCTAACTCCAGCACAGGAAGCTTCTTTATGAATGTATTTTTGTTCAGAAAGGCCCCCTTCTTTGCTGGCAGAGGTGGGAAGTAGGGAGTAAACTTGCAATTACAGGCTGACATTTCTTTCTATGCAAAATAACCTGCAATAGGTTAGAGTCAGTCTCTGTGGGATGCTGGTCTGCCTTTCAGTCTTTCTCTATGTAATCACACAGAGAGAAAAATGCAGAACCAGGAGTTTCTCCCTTCCAAAAAGTTTCCTTTGGCCCAGGAATGTTGGCTGACCAAACTGCAAACCAGAGTTTCTCTGAACCTGCTCTCCTTCTGATTAGCGACCCATTTTGCACTCAGCCACTCTCTGCTAAACTTGTCAAGGTTCTCCTTTTTGTTTTGTTTATATTTGTGTGTGTGTGTGTGTATGCGTGCACGTATGCTTGCACACGTGCATGTGCTACTTAGCAGGAATCTGTAGGTCAGAGCACAATCTGTGGGAGTTGGAGGTGCTCTCCTTCCACCATGTGTGATCTGGGGAGTGAACTGGGGTTGTCAGTCTTGACATCTGGTGCCCCTACCCACTGGGCCATCCCACCAGCCTGAAGGTTTTCCTTCTTGCCACAGCTAATATTGCTACAGCTTCTGCCCTTTGTATTTTACAGTACCAACTTTCTATGTCTAAATTGGGGTTAAATGGGCTTTATTTTTCTGTAAAATTTTCTTTTAATTGAAGTTTTTGGGTTTTGCAGTGATGAAATAGATCATAAAAATTTCAGTACTTAAACTATTTTATATGTATAATTCTGTGCCCATTATTAAGTCACCATCACCTGTTTTATTCCTCTAGCTTTTTAAGAATTATTATCTTTGTCTTTAGTGCTCAGATTTGTGGGTAATGTTTTTTGGGGGGAGAGAGGGTGGCTACTATGAACCATTCTTCTATATAAAATGATATCTTGGTACCTTTTATGCACAGATCCGTGAAGATCCCCCCCCCACAACCAACAACGATACCCAGTCTTGTATGTAAAAGCAAAGAGCCTTTATTTTATACAAGTTTGCAAACTAGGTCTCTCTGTGTGTCCTACGTATTGGAGTAATTGGAGAGTCCCAAGCTCAGTTAGAGTTGAGTTTTTATAGTAGTTAAGGTGGGGGTGAGGGATTTCCAAGGTTCAGGACCCCTGACTGGCTGACATTTGTCTAGGGGTGTCCTGGTGAATGTGTGCTGGCAGGTGATCCTATCTACAAGTTGGAACTTTGGGCATCTCCTTTGGATGGTCTGTTCTTGGGTGATGCCTGGGTAATCTCAGTTTGTGGTCCTTCCTACGACCAGGTATTGCTTCAGGGTAAACTACTGAGACCCAGGCCTCCATTAAATTTATCCATGGCTGAGTTCTACTCTGGCAGGTGATAATGGTTAGAAGTTAAGAACTTCCTTTGGGTGGTCTGTTTCTCTTAGGCCTATCATAGTTGGCTCCTACAGTACCAACTTTCTATGTTTAAATTGGGGT
Source organism: Alexandromys fortis (assembly GCF_014885135.2). NCBI lineage: Eukaryota > Metazoa > Chordata > Mammalia > Rodentia > Cricetidae > Alexandromys > Alexandromys fortis. The sequence continues at coordinate 8,929,009 of NW_026067946.1, forward strand.
TAAATGGGCTTTATTTTTCTGTAAAATTTTCTTTTAAGTGAAGGTTTTGGGTTTTGCAGTGATGAAATAGATCATAAAATTTTCAGCACTTAAACTATTTTATGTGTATCATTCTGTGCCCATTATTAAGTCACCATTACCCATTTTAGAAAATTTTCATGTTCCTGATTTGAAACTGTATCTATCAAGTTCTAACTGCGTACTTCCTGCTCATCCTTCAGGGCCGCTATCTTTTCTACCTATTGCCCTTATCGGTTCAGCTACTCTACGTACTCTAATAAGATGTTGCCATGTTTGTCCTTTGTCTCTGGCTCATTGCGCTTAGCACAGTGTCTCCAAGGGTCATCCCCGATGCAGCCTGAGTCAGTTTCCTTCCTTCCTAAGTTTGAATAATACTCTGCTGTGTGCCCGCATCACATTTCCTACCTCATTTATTTGCTGTCCCTTGGAGGATGCTGCCATGAATATGGATGTGCCAACATCTCCTTGAGACCTTGCTCTTAATTCTTCTGAATATAAATCCAGAGATGGGGTAGAGATGGATCATACGGTAGGTTATATTTCTAAGTTTTGGAAAATCTTTCTCACTGCTTTCAATAACATTTAATTTAATTTCCTACCGCTGTAATGAATTACTCTGAACAAAGAATCTGAAGGGAGGAAATGCTTATTCTGGCTCACAATTCAAGGGCATACTCCAACATGGCAGAGAAATAAGGTGGTAGAAGCTTACGACAGCCAGTCAGTCACATTGCATTCTGCGCTGGGAACCAGAAAGGGATGAATGCTGGCTGCTACTCACCTCTCTTTCTCCATTACACAGATCTGCATCCACAGATCTGCATGCAATCCAAGCCAGGGAACGGAGCCACCCACAGTGGGCAATTCTCTCTACTTCAATTAACCCAAGCAAAGCAATCACCCCACAGGCATGCACAAGCATTTGTTATTTTCTGTTGATGATGGTGGTCCTGATGGGTGTGAGATAATAGGCTGTCACAGTTTGCATTTCCAAATGATTAGCAGATTCTGAGCATCCTTTCCTGATTGTTGTCCATTTGGTCACCTTCTCTGGAGGAAAGTGTCCAGTCAAGTTATCCACCTGGTTTAAACTGTATTATTTGCTGTCACTGTTGCTATTGTTGAGGTGATACCATCCATGATACATTCTGGATGCTAACCCCTAATGAAGCACATGGTTTGTGTGCATTTTCTTCTGCTTTATTGGTTGCTTTTCCACATCTTTGATAGTTTCCTTTTATATGTGGACATTTTCAAATCTGTTCAAGTCCGTCTTGTGTAGCGCTGTTGCCTTCGCTGCTGTGACCCCTTCTGGAGCCAAAGGGCACAGATCTGCATTCCGTGATGCCGTTGAACTAGCACCATCCAACGCTTAATTCTACATGCAGCGTTCACCTCTGTGCCCTGTTTTCTGAAAGAAAGTCATTTGTCAGTTCTTGGCAGGGCAAACAATGCCATTTATCTGGGTCTAGGCAAGGAAGCTTCTTTACCTTTAGTGACTGAAATACCACTGAGTCACTTGGCTCATTCAGCAAAGCCAATGGTCTTATCTGGAGACCCGGATGTTGGGCCTGCCTTGGTGCAATTATTGCATAGTAACGAGGGTTTGGACATGTGGGAAGGCTGAAGGGAGACTAGCCCACTAGAGCATGTGGCTTTGGCAGGCCTTGCCCTTCTTCCCATTCCCTCTGCCTTGCTGAAAGCCATTAGATTGCATTCCTAAAGCTTTGTCCACTTTCTCCTCCTGAGGTTGACTACCAGGGTCCAGCTATTAAAGTATTGAAGTCCAGCAATCAAAAGCCCCCCATTGGCTCACCTAATTAATATGCCCAATTCCAATCCAAACACCTCATCTTAACACAGGATTTCCCTTTTTACTTTTATACACTGCCATTTTCTTATATGCCGTGTCTGTCTTCCCAGAGGCAGTCCTTTGTCCCACCAGGACAAATATCCCTACCCCTTTCCCTTGTCCCCTTCCCCTCCCATCTCCCTCATCCCCCTATCTCCTTTACCTCTGCACCCTGGTCCATTCTAACATAGACCTCCCCCTTTACTCTTAAGAATGGCACTGGCAAGGTCATTTGATGCTTTTTCTGTCTGAGTCAGAAAGCAACCGCTTTAACTTTTCTTCCCTGCTTAGTAAAGAATCTCTCTGTGAAAACAGGTGTTTGTGTGTGGTTCCTGCCTAATCCAGGGTCTGGAAGGAAGCCCCTGCTGTGTGTCTTTTGTTCTCATCCATCGCCTGAGACTCATCCTCCTTGTTTATCGGTGTCCCAACACACAATGTCTACATTTCTATTAGAGAAAGGATCGTTTCTCTATAGCTGCTGAATAAGTTGAAAGCAGGTCTGTTTCTAGGATGAACTTTCCTAAGTGTTAGTTGTATGACTTTTTTTTTAAACACTGTGGATTGTCTTTAAATCCACATATCACCTCTACTGGGTATTTTGTTAATTAAAAATATGATTTTGTATGTTTTTTCGGCAATCATGCCTGACTCTAATATCATTTATATACATCAAATTATACATATAACTGTTACCTGACTATTTATAATGACCTAACAAAAGGACCTAATGAAGTTCAGACTCTTTTCTCCAATTGCTCATAAATAACACCCTTAGTGCCACAAAGTTGTCTTGAACACAAGAAAAGCCCACCCCTACCACATCCAAACATCCTCCATAAGCTCATTTCCCTGTATGTCTTGTTATCGAGAGCAGCATCTTTATCCAAGCACTCACAATGAAAGCCAGGGACTCACTGTTAACCTTTCTCTATCCACCTCAACCTATCCAAGTCACCTATGAGTTTTGCCTTCTAATTTTTTTCTTTTCTCTTTTATATTTCTTCCTTTGCATACTCCAGGTTGCCCAGGAAGTCATTCTGCATCCCGGGCTGGCTTTGAACTCACTCTGCTCTACCGGCTGGCCTCCAGTTTACTGCAATCTCCCTGCCTCAGCCTTCTGTGTGCTGGGATGGCAGGCATGAGCTACCATACTCAAGCTGGATTTTGTCTTCTACAATTCTAAATTCTAAAGACCAGTTCTTCTACTTTCTAAATCTATCCTAGGCTCATGGACGTTTAGGTTGGTTCTGGGTCTCCTGAGTTTCCACTTGACCAGTGATTCTGGAATCACCACACTGTGACCACTAAACCTAAAAGGAGGATTCTCATTTCAATGAACAAAATCCTGAGGTACTCCTGTAGCTCAGCCTAGTTCTGCACAGTTCCCTGCCCCAGTCTCTCTTCCCCACCTCCCACCCCTCTCCATCTCCCAATGTGTCTCTCACTCTACCCCCCACAGGCAGTGACTCTTCCTCCCACTTTTCCTCCTTTCCGTGTATTTTGAAGCTTTTCTACTTCCTACACCTTGAGATTGCAGCTCAGGAAGTCTTGTGGACTCCAGAAACTGGGTCAGACTCACTTCTTCCCAGTTCTTCCCCAGTTGTTTCAGAACTCTGTTTCTCATACGCTACAATTTTACTCCTCGTACTTGCGGGATTTTCATCAACATTTGATTTCTCTAAACTGTAAGCCAGGATCTATATCTGTTTGCGTTCTTTAAAGGACACATCTGTCCTGGTTGGCGATGCACAGACTGGCCTCAACAGGTCTTTTCTGAATCACTGTGTAGGTTCATAATGGGTCAAGATGCTGACATCTGAAAAGCAGACAGAGACTGTGGAAGTTGCCAAAGGAAGAAACTCAGTGGAAGCTGAGCTTTACAATTTCCTCTGACCAGGTTCTATAAGGAAGGAAGCAGTTGGGAAATGCCCCTCAGTAGCTCTTTAAAGACTGGCAAACACAGCACTGAGCATCGTGTTTGACAGATGTCTCACGGAAAGAAGAAGGAGAGCAGGAATAGACAGATATTGATGGGCAAGAGCAATGTCGAGAAGCTGGAGGAGGCCCAGGAGGAGAACTGAAAAATAGGTTAGAGCTAGTGTCTTGGAAGAAACATGGAAATTCTGAGTTTATTTAATCCACTGAATCAATGTCCAAGGTCACATTTAGCAAATACCCACAATATTCCACTGTGCAGACCTGAGGAAAAGAAAATTGAGTAAAATTACACCTTGAGAATTATTTTTGATGAAGGGGCTCTTCTCAGCTGTACAGATGACCAAGCCATAGAGTAGACTATCAGGGAGGGCTGGTGCCTCTAAGCTAGAAATGCTGAAGGAAAAACAGACCCGCCGTTGATCTCCCAGGAAGGCAGGTGATCAGCGAGGCTCATAGTTCCTTCCTGCATTTGGAAACTAGCAGTAACCTGATAAGGATCCCCTTTCCCACAATTCCTGCTTCCATCTAAGTCAGTGAGTAAGAGTTATACTGTGCTAAAGGAAAGTTCCCAAGACACCACTGTGTGTTCGTGAGGGTCCATGTGCCCTTTCCGGTCCAGGAAAGCAGACCTCCCTCCCCATTAGAAGCTGATAGGAAGAGCTAGCTCTCTATGGCCTGCCCCCTCTTATCACCAGCGTTTGCTCCCTTACTGTGTTGGTTCCATCCCTGCTGTCTGTCTCCAAGAAGACGTTCCTGCTCAAGCTCAGTTGCTACAAGAGTGTTTCAGCTGCAGTATCCCCCTCAGCTTCCACCGCATCTCTTTCTAGACAAAGACTTTTAAAAGACTTCTCTCTGTCTGCCATCCTCACTTGTCTCTCTGTTCTTCCGCTTTCTGCACCCTGACTCACCCTTACCTTTCTCCTGTATAGGACTTAATACTGCCGCTGATGTCCTCCTTCTTGCATTCACACTCCCGCATCCCATCTCCCTTTCATTCTCCTGCTTTTCCCCTCCTAACCTTTTCCCCTCCCTCCCTCCCTCCCTCCCTCCCTCCCTCCCTCTCTCCCTCCCTTCCTCTCTNCCTCCCTCCCTCCCTCCCTCCATCCCTCTCTCCTTTTTCCTTTTTATTTTTTGCTTTTCTCCCTTTGAGGCAGGGTCTCAACTTAGACCAAGATAGATTTGAGCTGTTTGTTCTCCCTGCCTCAAGTTCCTAGCTGGAAGGATTACAGAAAAATTCTACCACACCCTCCTTCTTCAGTCACTTGTTTTGAATTTTGTTTGCATTTTTTTTTTGAAAAACTTGATATGCATACATTTGCCATTTAGCTACATATTCAGTTCCATAGCTTTAGTATGTTCAGGATTGGGTTTAGCCACTAATGCAGTGCCCAGTCTCTAATCATGGCCACACTTGTTTCCAATCTGTTTCGTGCCACTGCGCTCTGCTAGAGAAGACCGCTAGGACATGGGTTTAAGCCAAAAGAAGCCTGCGACTACACTGGGTGTTCAGGATACCAACCTTTTTCAGGGTGAGCTTCTAAGCACAGAAACCACGTCCTCGGCTGGCATACTTCACTTAACAAGAGCAGTCAGCCAGAAGGGGGACGACAGAAGCCACAAAGCAAGGTTAGCATGTTCTGAGACTTTCCCAAAACTATGTGGACTTTGATGGGTTGGGTCTTTGTTTGAGTTTGCACAGGTGATATTGTCTACGTGCTGAGTTTTACAGCCTGAATGGTATTTCCATCAGAGAATGGGTTTTGCGATGGCCTGAGGCCTGTTACAGTGTCCACTTCCTCTCCTGACTTCTTTCTGCCTGTCCAGTTCTTATTGTCTCCTTTAAAAGAACATTTATTTATTTGTATGTGGTGGTGGTGGCGGTGGTGGTCCTGTGTGTGTATGAATGTGTGTGTGTGTGTGTGTGTGTGTGTGTGCCCATCTGTGTGTCACAGTACACATGTGCAGGCCACAGCAGAGCTTGCAGGAGCCAGTTCTCTGCCTTCACTGTGTGGACCCTGGGGAGTGAGGCAAGCGTCTTTACCTGCTGAGTCATCTCTTTTGCCCCTTGTGTTCTTTATCTTCTGTGTTGTCTCTGGGAATTCTCAACCTTCCTTCAGGTTTAATGGCTGCCCAAGGCCTAAGTCTTTGTCTTAAGCCCTTGGACTAGATCTCTCAGATTTTGAAAAGATTATGACTCACCACTCACAAATACTGTAGCCTTTTCCTCTTGCTAAGGCTTCATAAAGTGATTTATTTTCTCCATATTTCCAAGTGTGCTTCCTTATATTTGAAATATTTCTTTTGTTGCTTACTTCATGTTTCCTCAGCTTAGAGACCTTTTCCTCCAATAAAAAGTTAGGCCCCTCCTTTCTTGCTTTACCATCTTGGTGGCTCTGCTCTTACTGCTTCTAAGTTCTATGACTAGCCATCAAACCACTCAATTCCAAGAAGATGTCTGGCCTCTGAATTCCTCTCTGACTTGCCATGGGATTTCTCCTTCTTACAAACATTCCTGCCACGAAGCATTAGGCCATACTTATTACACAGTCAACAGTGACTTCACCAGGCCAGACCACATCTAGTTGTTCCCTTCTAAACTTCCAAAATTATAAACTAAATAAAGTTTTCTTCTTCACAATGTACCCAGTCTCAGGTATTTTATTAGAGTAACCCAAAATCAGAATAAAAAAGTGTGTGACGTCAAGATGCTTTTAGACTTTATTGAGAAATAGGACAAATTCTTATAAGGGTTTTATGGACATTTAACTAGAAGATTCAAAGCCATATTTGAGACTTAGTTTAGGTGGGTATATTTGCTTAATTAATATTTATTATTTTAAATAAAAATCCTTGATAGCATTGTTAGATTAAAGTCCATTCTTTTTTACATTAAAAAAATTAAAGAAAAAGAAACATGTCCTATGACAGAAGCCCCACTGCCTGGGCTCTGTTACTCACAGAAAAGCATACAATGCTCCTGAGTGGTTCTGTCTTGAGTGGGCAAGCATAGGCTTCATCTCAATGGAGCACGGGCTTGCTGGAGAAGCCTTAGACACACTAAGTAGGACAAGAAAGGGCAGAGTGATGGTATATACTTCTAACATCCCATAATTTCAAAATCACTTCCCAGCCAGTGGGTTTTGGAAGGTTTATAGAAAGATCATGGGAGCATTTCCTAACACACACACACACACACACACACACACACACACACACATGTGTATATATATATTCAGATTTTATATTATAATAAGAATTCAGTTGTATTTAGAATGGTTATAAAGACCTCAGTGTTGAGATGCATTTCATACATGGTTTATTTCTGAAAATATATTGTTTGAATTCCAGTCTTCTGAGAATATAGATTAAAAATAAGTTAGAAAAATCTTAATAGTGGGGCAATGCCTATAAATCAGCAAGTAAATGCCACATGAGGGAAAAGTGACAAGGAAAATGAACAATTTCTAATAAAGAATTATGAACTACTAGAGCAAAGTGAAAATGTTTATTAACACATATAACTGCAAATTAACAATGTAATTGAATTTGAAAATATCAAGGATATGTTTATATATGCTAATTGAAGATAATTCCCATGGCCGGCAATAGCTATGGTTAACGTTTATTGGGGGTTGTGTGTCAGATACACTATTTAGTGTTATACCTTTATTATCATGCTTGGTTGTGATGTCAGTCCTAACACTGAGAAGTTATTAACCATTGCTACCTGCTAGCAAAGGGAAAATCAGTTTCCATCAGTGCAGTGTCATTGGGTATATCAACCACATTCTAGAGCAGGGCTCTTGCCCAGTAGTAGTTGATTAACACAGAACAGACTCCATAGTTCTTCTGTGTGTGTGTGTCTTTTGTTTTACTGGTTTTTGTTTGTTTTGATTTTCACTTTTGTTTGGTTTGTTTTGAGAGCGAGAGGAGAGAAGGAGAGAGAGGGAGAGCAAGAAGTTGAGTAGAGAGATGGGGAGGACTGGTTCTAAGAAAAGTTGGGGGAGAAGAAAACACAATCAAAATATATCACAAAATGTTTTATATAAGAGAAAAATCTAAGCTGGGGAATGGTGGCACACACCTTCACTTCCAGCACTTGGGAGGCAGAGGCAGGTGGATCTCTATGAGTTCGAGGCCAGCCTGGTCTACAGAGAGAGTTGCAGGACTGGTTCTATAGCTACTGGGAAATCCTGTCTCAAAAAACCAAAACCAAACCAAACCAAAACAACAACAAAAAACAAAAACGAAAGAGAGAGAGATAGAGAGAAAACTACATGCGAGAGATATTGCTCCCTCTAATTTTACAGAGGAAACTGGGAGACTGATCTTAAGTAGTTGTCTAGTTATCCAAGGATATATAGCAAGTAAGCAACAGGTCAGACAGTTTGGAACAGTGACGACTCTCCATACTCCAGTGCTTTGCCTGTTATTAACTAGATAGAAGCTATCACGGGGATGAAGGGTTGTGCTAGCACAGACATTCTGGGAACCAGTCTTGAGAGCACTTTGGGCTATAGAACATTTGGTTTGGCCCTTGCAGTAGATAACAGTTAATGTTTCTCTTCGTGTATTCTTCTGTTTTCACAGGCCTCAAATATTCCCTTAACCAGACACTTGTGTTGTTAAATATCAGGTCACAAACAAATTTTATTTTCAGGTATTAGCTTTTTTTCTGTTTGGTCACACTTAAACATACAGGTTATTCCTGTGTAGAAGGAATACTTTAAGACACAGCAGTTAGTTACTTCTCTGTGGATGGTCATCTCAGGAGGCAGCCAAAGAATGAGAGACTCTGGGAAAGGTCCCTGCCTGGAGGAGGAAGATGGCGTCAACACATCTGGTTCTGTCTTAGAAAAGGCAGCCTGTATCAAGGAGGAAATGAGCGGTGGGCACTCAGCATACAACAAAGGAACCCTGGCTCTTGAGAAATCAGGGCAAGAGGAGAGAAATCCCCAGTGGTCTGAAATGACCCCCATTAGAAGAGATGGGACCATATCAAAGCCAACCTTCACAACTGCATCTATAGCTTGTCCTGGCTGCGGCCAGGCTATGGATGGATATGCCCGGCAATAAACAGCCTTTGCTTGGGACAATGCGTTCAGTATCCCGGTGCAAATGGCGGGATTAGATAATCAGTGGTTGAGAGTGGAGTGCATCCATACTGCTTTTCCTTTTGTGCATGGAGAAGCCTGCTCCTTGGACAAAATGTACCTGAACCTATGAGCCATTCCTTGCAGCTCTTGCCCTGTTGGACGACTGAACATTTATGTATCACATGCTTTTCCAACCTGTATGTGGACTCCCCTCCCACCTTCCCAATTCCTGCTCTGAATAAAGGGAAATAATTTTGGAAAATCCATGACACTTATTATTTCATCAAGTCAGGAATTTATGAGACCTGAAAAGAAGCACAGAAAGACCCCATAATATATCATAGACCCTCAACTAGTGCGTGTGCCAAAAGAATCGTCTCTGAAAAAAATAAAGTTACTCTGCCTCGGTTGTCTTGCTGTGTAACAGAGACAGATGAATAGCAGCTGTGATGTTCTGTTGATGTGTACCGGCAGAGAGCAGAATGCAGCATTTTGAGGCCCAATATTAGGATGCTGATTTAGTTCTGCTAAAGCCTGACCAGCTATGTGACACTTGATTTACATATGAAAGTTGAGTTATCCTAACTAGGCAAGAGAGAAAAGGAAAAGGAAGAATAAATTTTTTTTTTGTTGGTCACACAGGGAAAGGCTGTCTTTTGCTCCTTTTATCTAATAGATGGCATAGAGTTTATTCCCTTAGGAAACTGACCAATATTCCTAGCAATGGGAAGGCTGAGCCTTATGTTGACCTTATGTTATCTTATGCAACTACACCATTGCCAATAGTTTGCTAAGTCTAAGATCAGTATATATATCTATATATATATATACACACATACATATACATATATATACACATATACATATACACATATATACACACATACATATATAGGTGTATATATACATATACAATATATGTATCCTCAATAATAGAGTAACTGACTTCTCAGGATCAAATCTTGTTCTTATTCCCATATTCTTATCCTGGGTCTTCTTGAGCCTGAACATCTGCCTGGATCCTCAATCTTGGTCTCCTCTGAAGCCAGTGCCTTGGAGGGGCTGTGGGTACAGTTGTAGGGAAGAGTGGATGTATTGTTGACTGCTAGCAAAGCTGCCTAGGAAGAATATTGTTTCGACCTATTCTTTCACTGTTCCAACCTCAACAGCAGTATCACCTCTGGTTAAAAGTATAAAATTCACGTAAAAATGTGAAATATGTGACAGAAGCCTGGGGACTATGTGAAGACTTGGAAAGGTTAAGTAATTTATTTTCTTCTACATGTACACATATGCACAGCATAAAGGTCTTTGTACGTAAAAGATATACCTACTAACAGACTGGAAATGGATGTTGTCATCATAATATTGTCAACATAAAAAAATGATGAGTAGTTTTTATCATTCTGTGTGGCTTTTGCTGGAAAAACATTAACAAAAAAAATCTTCTTACACCAGACAGGGCACCAACCACAAACATAAAACAACAACAACAACAACAAAAACCAACAAAACAAAACAAAACAAAAAACCATGATTTCACCCAGATATATGGTGGACTAGTGGATTGACTTAAAGGAGTAAGAGTGAGTGAGTAGTTGTAAGAAATAAATGACCCAAGGGCAGCTGCATCACCAGAAAAGGCCACTCTAGCAAGGGTGACAGAAAAGCTTTATCCCTGGAATTCCTATCCAGCTTTCTGCATCTCCTCTCCTTGCCTTATTAATTACTGCTTATAGAAACTTAGAGCAAGGCCTTTGAATCTGTTAAGTTTCAAGAACTTCCTGAGATTTGCGAATTGTTTACTCCCTGAATTTTAAGGATTATTCTTTCACTAAGGTGGAATGTTTCACTTTGGATAAAATTGCTATTCAACAGCTTTTCTTTGGTGATCTCCGGCTAATGCCTCTGCTACAGAATGGTGAGCATGTCCTATAAGTTTCTTACCATATAGGTGGAGACTGGTAACGTTTTCACAGATCTTGGAGCAGTAACATATCAGCAATACACATTAGATCCCCAAGATTCTCTCTAAAATGAGAGGAGAGCCTAAAACGTTTTTTATATGTTGCATATTTTAGAATAATAAGGACCTTGGTGGTTCCTTACATTGTAATTGGCTTAGCTCTAAGCATTATCAGAAAATTTTAGAAGTTATGAACTTAAAATGGTTAAAATACTATATGTAATTGGAATCACAGAATTTTTGACCAATGCATAAAGGATGCTATCTTAAACAGGAACGTAGCACTTCTCTCCTTTCCTTCACCTACCCATATTTATCCTGGAGTTGACAGTTATTGCTAAAATATGTCAAGAATCTAAGTATTAAATATATCTTTCTACGGATAACACACATACAGTAGACATATACATGCTCAGGCATACCCCTCACTTGTATTTTTCAAGCATATTTGTATTAGAATTTTTAATTTTTCACTCAACAAGTTATGAATATCTTTGGGGTGTGTGTGTGTGTCTGTGAGTATATCCACATGTTACTGATTCTGCCTAATGACCATGATATTCCTAGTTTGAACATTTCATTTTTATTTAATCAATTTTAAACTGGTGTTAGTTCTGATTGAATTTTTACTTTAGTAAAATTTAGGCTATAGTGTTTACTACTTCTTGGTTATCTCTATCTGACAATTTATTTAGCATGCATTCTTGAATTAGAATTGCTAGATCAAAGACTATTTAAAAATCTTTGACAGATACTAAGGGTAGAACTGTGAGAAATACAGGTGTACCTTCTGGAATCTCCTGTCCAGCAGAAGGGATGGACCCATGATAGTGTGCCAAGCCATGGTCCATTCGAGGCTAAGGTATCTAAGGACAAATTGCTACACAGAGAAGAACCAACCAGCCAGTCCTCCTGCTTGATAAAAGAGGTTGGATTTATAAACCAAGAGGGGATATTAAATTTGCTGTTAGTCAGGTTGCTATAAAAAACATTGTTTCCCAGATGTTAATGTTTTCCTAGACAAAAATAAGTTGTGCTGTTTTTACATGCTTTCAGAAGATCATGTTAGAAGTTGAGAACTTATCCTCCTATAGGTCAGAGCTGCCTCCTCTCTCCTTTTCTTTACTGAATCAATTTGTTTTTGGCTTCACTCTTATTTCCTAGTAATGACTTTGATAACTTATGGCTTGGACTCTTTTTTGCAGTTCCATGCCTGGAAACTTTAATGACTTCTTAGAACTATGGTGGTGATGAAGGTACAAGAGTGGTTTCAAATGAAAGGAAAAATGTTCTCCCTGCTGGGCAGCCTGTCTTAAGTTTTCTTTCCCACAGCAACCCAAATGAAGTTGGTGACCTTGGTTTATTCCCTCTGGCCATGGCTTTAATAGGTTTGGCATTCTCATTCAAGCCAGAATGGTGTTTTTGCTTATATATGTAGCTCCGACTCATAAATTGAGTTTTAGTTACCTCATCAATTTCAAGCTAATGTCTGCATTGTTTTCCTCAGTGACCTTTAGCTCTCTGCAAGCTTTACTGAGTCTCCACACAGAATATACATTTCTCTGAGGTGTTTATTCTCCAATTGTGTGAGTTTTCTTTTAGTCTGTTTTACTATGGAACTAAAATGCCTAATCACATACAATATAGATGTTATAAGCATAGAATTTAAAAAGTAGCCATAACTTCTTTAAAAAGATTGTTAACATTTTTCCAGAATATTTACATTTTGCTTGACATCATTGATATTTTCTTATGTACAATTCTTTTCTTAAGTTTTGTTTGAATGCAGCGTCTTGCACGTGCTAAGCTTGCACTCTACCCTGGAGAGACATCCCAGAGTTCCTTCTACTTTTTCTCTTGAGACAGAGTCTCAAGAAGTGATCCAGGCTGACCTTGACCTTGTGAACTTCCTACCTCAGCCTCCAATGAACTAGGTTTACAGTCCTCTACCACCAGGCCCATGCGAAACAAGGAGTAATCTTTGTATTTCATATCTCTTTTCTTGCAGTCACATGCCCACCGTATATAATTTATCCTTTTAAATGCGTGTCCAGTGATCTCATGTGTCCACAGACTGTTTAATGACAGACACCACCATTCCCACAGTCACAGGATGTTCACCTTGCAAAACCAGAAGCCTGTACCTATTAGAAAAATGGCTCCTATTCCCTCTCCTCCTGTACCTCAAGAATAACCAGATAACCACATACATTTGACCATCCTAGATGTGAGTGGGTTCACAGCCCAATGACTTCATGCTCCATCTGTGAGAGATGTACAGAATTTCCCTTTGGAAGCTGCATATTATCCTATTGGATGTGTGTGTTGCATCAGGCTTAGCTGTTCTGTTGATGGACAGTTGTGTTATTTCTTCTTTGGGGTGTTTATGAATACAAGTGTATAAATATTTTCAAATCCAGAGTTTCAGTTCTTGAGACAGGTACTTAACTATGGAATTGCTCTATCTTATGGTCATGCTGGGTTGAAGTTTGTTTTCCACAGTGGCTGGGTCATGCTACATCCCCAGCAACAGCGGATGAGGGTTTTGTTTTCCTTACATCCTTTTAACAACTCTTCTTTCCTGTAGGTTTAGAAGTGGGAATCCTTATAGATGTAATGTACTTTTATTTTTCTGGATTATCTTTTCCCAGTGATCAATGATGTCACCGAGACTTTTTTCATGTGCACGTTGGTTATTTGTGTATCTTTTGCAGGGTAATGCCTACTCCAATCTTTCACCCATTGTCATTGAGGTTGTTAATGATTGTGTTGATCCCTCACATGGATGCCTAGTCAGTACTCACAGTGTCCTTTGCTAGGAATCATTCAAAACTTGGTGCCATCCAATCTATTTTTTCTTTTGTGGCTGATGTTAAAAATATGATTACCAAATTCACTGTTAAGGTTTCTCTCTACACTTTTTCTAAAATGCTTGTAGTCTTATTTTTGAACTGACGTCTTTGTTATATTTTTGATGTAACAAAATTTTGTTTGTTTGTTGATGCTATAAGATAAGGGTCTAAAATCATTTTCTTGCATGTGTACATCTGACTTTTCCAATGCCATAAATAGAAAGGTCCCCCCTGCCTGTAGCTGACGGTTTTTATACTCTGCGGGAGGTCATTTGAGCACATATGTGAGCAGTAAGTTCTGAGTTCTATTCAGATGCTCTATTACCTCAGTATTGTATCCCTTACATCATCCTGTATTTCTACTTTTATACTAAGAATGTTTGATTATTGAAGTTTTAAAATAAGTTTATATAAAGTCACAAGATATTCTCTATTTTCAAGACTGTTTGGGGTAGTAAGTCCCTTGAGATCACGTATGAATTTTAAGATGGATTTTTCATTTCTGAGGGAAAAATCATTGGAATATTTAAAGAACTGCATTGAATCTGTAGATTTCATTGGTTAGTGTTTATACACTTTAATGTGGTTGCCCCCAATTTTTTTTTATTGAGAATAAGAAAAAAAAGTTTCCGCCGCCTCCCAGCCTCCCATTTCCCTCCCCCTCCCCCCACTCTTCTCCCCCTCCCCCTCCCCCCACTCTTCTCCCCCTCCCCACTCTTTTCCCCCTCCTCCCACTCCTCTCCCCCTCCCTCTCCAATCCGAAGAGCAGTCATGGTTCCCTGCCCTGTGGAAAGTCCAAGGTCCTCCCCCCTCCG
>NW_026067946.1:8950480-8954664 GCF_014885135.2 Alexandromys fortis
ATGAAGAAAGTATGGAATATATACATATTAGAGTACTACTCAGCAGTAAAAAACAAGGACTTCTTGAAGTTTGCAGGCAAATGGATGGAAATAGAAAACACTATCCTGAGTGAGGTAAGCCAGACCCAAAAAGAGGAACATGGGATGTACTCACTCATATTTGGTTTCTAGCCATAAATAAAAGACATTGAGCCTAGATGAAGATTTTTAAAACACTCTTTTCTCTCTCTCTCTCTTTGGCACAGGGTCTCTCTGTGTCACAGCTCTGGCTGTCCTGGAACTTATTTCATAGACCAGGCTGGCCTTGAACTCACAGAGATCCTCCTGCCTCTGCCTCCCAAGTGCTGGGATTAAAGGCGTGCGCCACCACCTCCTGACTTAAAGCATTCGTACAATGAATTATTTTCTTCTTTCTTGTTGAAACCCCATATTCTTCATTTCCATGGCGGTTTAGAGGCACAGTAAACAGAACGGAGAGGACAGATGGACCTCACACACTGCTGGTCATCAAGCACGCACGACGGATTTTATGAATACCCCACCTCAAAGCAGTGCATTTGTTACAATAGAGTCACTTACTCTGACATGTCATTGTCACCCAAAAGCCACAGTTTACATTAGAGTTTTCCATGGAAATTATATATTCCATGAGTTTGGGCAAGGGAACAATGGTCTGGATCCATCTCCATCTTTACTTAGAATAGTATTCTTGCCTTCCAACCCCTGAACCCAGCTAACTCACCTGATTCCTTTCTCCCACCACTGACAACCAGTAGTTCTTTTCTCCCTCCATAGGTTTGCTTGTTCTCACGTATCATCTGGCTAGAGTATCCAGTCTGGAGCCATTCCTGCAGGCTCCCTTAGCTTAATAGATGTAATTCCTTCAGTGTTCTGAATGGAACCAACGTATTCCTTGTTACTGAATAATATCCTGTTGTCTCCAGATGCCATAGTTCACTTTACTACTCAGCTACTGAAGAACATCTTGATGCATCCAAGTTCTAATATTCATAAATAAAATTGCTGCTAGCATTAATGTGCAGGATTTTATGTGAACCTAAACTTTCATTTATTATTATTGTACGTGTATATTTGGGGATTGGTGGACATGTGCCATGGCAAGTGTGTGAAGGTCAAAGGAAAACTTTGCGGAGTTGCTTTCCTCTTTCCACCTTCTTGTGAGTTCCGGTTTTGTACTCACTACAAGGCTTACATGGCAAACGTCTTTATCCATCTAGCCATCTGTCTGGCCCAGGCCTAAGTTTTTAATTCATTGGAGTTTATGTTAGAAACACCACTGTTGAATTACATGGTCCCAACAGTTTAGTTTGGAAAGGAATCATTGAACTTCCTTCAATGTAGCTACACCGCTGTGTTTCCCTGTGCTGAGTGAGTGAGTATCCTAATGACCTCCCAGGTAATAGCTCCTAACACCATCATGTAGAATGAGTAGGATAGAGTTTCAGCGTGTGAACACAATGCAGAAACAAATATTTGTCCATTACAGTTATAGTGATAGTACATAATTACCTTATAGGCTTTGATTAATGTCTTGTTGGGAATTTGTACATTTGTGTTCATAAAATATTAGTCTGTAGTTTTCTTACTTATAATACTTTTGTCTTTTTTTTTTGGAGTAATTCTGGTTTTGTAAGAGTGGGTTAGAAATTCTTTCCCCTGCCCCTTTATACTAGAAGAAATCACAGAAAATTGGTCTAAAAACTGTTTTATGTATTTTGTCGAATTCAGCAGTAAGTCCATGTGGATCCAGTGCTTTCTGCTTTAGTGGACTCTATGTATTTAATTTCTTCAACATGACTATTTAAATTGTCTAGTTCTTCTTGCGTGAGTTTAATCAGATTTCACCTTTTAACAAACTGGTATATTTCCTTTGGGTTTTTAGATTTCTTGGTGCTCATGGGGGTTATGGTTGTGCACAATCTCTGGTCGTCTTGATGTCGATGGATAGATATGTAGTGTACTCCTTTATACCTTACAATATTCCTGTTTTCTCTTCTCCACTCACCTATTTATCTCTTTCTTTCATCTGGTTATGAGGCCCAGGCTGGGCCTATATTTGTGTTCTTCCTGCTTCAGCACGAAGGTTCAGGCTTACGTCACCCTTTCCGGCCTATTTTTTTTCCTTATTAAGAGTAGACTGGCTTTATAGATCTTTTTTAAAAAACAGTTTTTGCACTGCTGGTTTTTCTCTATTGATTTCTTATTTTCAGCTTCATTGATTTCTGCTGCAGTTTTTCTTGTTTCCTTAGAATTTCAGTTATCCTACTTTTTCTGTTTGACGAAGATGGAAACTTAAATCAATTTTATTTGTTTGGTTAGTGGGAATATTTAGTTTAACTATATCTACTGATTTTTTTCTGATGCTTACTATTCCTGTTTGAGATAGGCATGTGTTTAATTCCCCAGCAATAGCCATTTTTCTTAGTGGGTTTTGTCGTTTGTGATTGGATGTTCGGCTGCTGGGCACATGTAGATTAAGGACTGTTGTGTTTTAGCACAATCTGTTTATTATTATTATTTGTTGTCTCCTTTTCATCTCCGGTACAACTGAAGTCTGCTGTGTCTAGAATTAATATAGCTGCTTTCTTTGTTTAGAGCTGTGTTACTACTTTATTTCTCTGTCCTTTAAATTTGAATTTATTCTAAATATTCATAGCATATATTTTGCAGTTTGTTGTTCTATTTTGGGGGACATTTTGAGATAATATTTGCCCTTCTTCCACTGTTTGAAAGATCTTTGTATTCTGTCCAGGCTGACAAAAAACTCATGGATTCCAGCATTCATCATGACTTAGTCTTCTTGGTATCTGGGATGACTACGTCATACCATGTCTGGCTTGGTTTATATCTTTAACTGGCATATAATATTGCTTATGTTAAAACTGTCTATAGATATGTTCCATGTTTACAGCTGTCTTATGTTTGCTGTTCTTAGTTTTCATTCACGTTTTGCTTTTTATGACTTTTATACCTTTTATGGTTTTAATTGAGAATTTTGTGTGATTCAGTTTTTTCTCCTTTCTTAGCAAGGCAATTACTTGAAAAAATAACTGAAATTAATTTCTCAAATTGTCTTATTTCAAAAAAATCTTAGCATTTCCTCTAGAGACTATTTTTTCTTTTTAAAGCTTTAATTAATTAATTATATTTGTGGGTGTGCACATGTATGATGTACATGCGAGAGGAAACACGTGTGCCACAGTACACTCACGGATGTCAGAGGACAGATTTTGGGGGTCAGTTCTCTCCTTCTCCTCTGGGATGTGGTGATTGCATTCAGGGCATCAGATTTGCACGGCAGGTGCTTTTATCTGCAAAGTCATCTCATGTAGGTGGATTTTTTTTGTCCTGCCAGTCAGCTCCCAAATAACTACACAGAGGCTTATTATTAATTCTGAATGCTCAGCCAATACCGTAGGCTTGATACTAGCTAGTTTATTTATTTATTTAGCTCTTTCATCTTAAATTAACCCACATTTCTTATCTATGATGTCCCACGTGGCAGTACCTTTTTCAGTAGGGCATGTTCATCTCCTGCTTCCTCTGAGTCTTGCTGGCAACCCTACCCCCCTTTTCCCCATAACCTCTTCCTGCTTAGCTATTGGTCAGTTGGCTCTTTATTAAACAAATGAAAGTAATACATATTCAGAGTGTACAAAGGGATTATTCTATAGCAATCTTGCTGTGTATAAACCAACTCTAAAGGTTTACATTCTACACTTTCACTTATCCAAGTCTACTTACAAATATCACACATTGCATGCCAGTACAAATGCCTTATAATGATGTTTCTAGTTCTCCCATCTTACCCCTTATACATTTCTGTCATTTATGAACAAGTGTATGTGTATCCATTAGTCATTATTTTTGTATGTCAACTACTTTTTCCATTAAGTTACTACACATATCAATCACAATGAAAAATCCTGGTCTAAAAGCAATCTATAGATTCAATGCAATCCCCATCAAAATCCCATCAAAATTCTTCACAGATCTGGAGAAGACAATAATCAACTTTATATGGAAAAACAAAAAACCCAGGATAGCCAAAACAATCTTATACAATAAAGGAATGTCTGGAGGCATTACCATCCCTGACTTCAAACTCTATTACAGAGCTACAGTATTGAAAACAGCTTGGTATTGGCATAAAAACAGAGAAG
>NW_026067946.1:8956689-8987874 GCF_014885135.2 Alexandromys fortis
CTCCTACCCAGTCTGGACACTGACTCACTAAAGACCAAGGCTTCATCACAGCAGTTGCTGGCGTATTTCATGTCCAAACCATAATGTGAATGCTGTATTACATTTATGAAATATCTTTACAGCAATATCTATACTAGTGTTTCCCAAGCTGCTGAACACTGTAGCATAGTCACAGAGGCTGATAAAATTATGCAACACAGATACCATGTAGGCTCCTTCCTAGGAAAGGTACATTCTCCAAAACCAAGAATGGGGAAGAAAAGGGAAATGAGGTAGAGAAGAAAGGAAGCATAAACATGGGTTTGTGTTAACCAAAGAAGCAACACCTTAGCAACTGTTTCAGGAATACTTTGGAACAAGTAATTGAAGAAGGAAAGAAGACACAGAAGTTTGTGTCTTCTCCTCTCCAATTATGTTTCAAAATCCTTGCAATAAAGTAATAGACCTATGCCACCTGTACCTACCAGTCAGCCACTGAGACCACCATAACCTAAAGTGAAAATAGGGTCCACTACCCAGCTCTCTGTCAGGACCCTTGTTGAGCACTTTTGGACCAGTGTGGTCATCTGATAGCTCTCAGCTAAGGACCTCTGTAGAACCCACAATGAGAGAATGGTATATCCTAACTCACCCAAGGTCAGTCACTCCCCAACAACATCCCATTTCCAGCGACTGATTTATAAGGAGACACAAATGCAGCTCTGCTGCCTCTGTTTGCAACTCTGAAGAGTCGTCTTCAGGATAGACTTCCTGATACAATTGACTGAGACCTTCACTGAAAATTCAGAATAGTTGATGTCCTCCTGTCCCCTTCAGCTTTGCCAGACAAATGTACTTTAACCTTAAATCTCAGAAGTATACAAAAGCAACTTGAAATAGAGGAAAATATCCAAGGTCTATTGTGTCATGATTCTCAATATTCTTAGCAACAAAGACCAAATACTAAATGCCACTCTGATTTAAATTCAAAATCATTTTTGTAAAGACAAAAAAAATATATATTTGCTATTGCCTGAAAAGTACCAGGCCGAGAAATAGCTGGTCATGAATATGTACACCAAGTAGCAAAGTTAAACTAGCAAATTTTCATATTAAATGGCAAAAATGATAATTTGTTTGGAAAAATCCCCAATGTTCCTGAGGCTTCCTTCCCTTTGGCGAGAGTCTAAAGGATGTTTTAAATAGTCACATATGAGAGGAACCTCAAGAAAGGCTGAGGTTTGTTAGTTTTTAAATTCTCAACCAATTCTCAGTACTTGAGGGTAACTAAGTCCTCATTGTTCTGCTAACCCTTCTCCATCAAGTCTCCCTTATATAAAACCATCCAAAAGTGCATGCTGTTCAAATAACGCCTTGGGTCTTTTCCTTTGGTGACCAACCTGTTCCCAGCCGCACGTGGTTATTGGAAGTACCAGCCACATCTCTCTACAGCAGCAGGGTGGTCATATGATCTGAGGGGATGGAAGGAAAAGACAGGGTCAGCTCCCAAAGAAAGAAGGATGGTATCCCTGTTAGTCTAAGTCCAGGCCACACAAAGACATTCTTCAGTAGGAGCTCAAACGATTCTTTCATTATATTATGCATATAAGATATCCTGCATATCAAATATTTATATTAAAATTCGTAGCAAAATTACAGTTATGAAGTAGCAACAAAAATCATATTTTATGGCCGGGGGTCACCACAACACTGAGGAACTACATTAAAGAGAGATAGCATTAGGTAGTTTGAGAACCACAGGTCTAGACACTTGTTACACAGCAGTTCATGGTCAGCATCTCAGATCTGCTGAGTCAGAACACCTCAGAGAATCCCAGTCACTCTGTAAGAAGTACTCAGGAAAGCTAAACGCTCAAAAGTAAATCCAACAGGATCAGATTTCCGCTCCAGCATTCAAGACAGACTGAAAACGAAAAGTACAGATTGGAGACTGACATAAAGAACAGACCAGTAAGTGTCAATACAGATCGCCACCAGGAGCTTAAGGATGGAGAATACAATTGGTGCTTCAAAGGGTAGGACCAATTCGAGGAAGAGCCATAAGAAATGCTGTGGAGGAAACTCACCAGCAAACAGGCAAGCCCTTGACAACGCTAAGACCCTCAGCGAGGGTTTACTCTCTGCGTTTACTGGTCTCTAATCATAAAACACAAGCCTTCTAGAGAGGCCACCCTTTCTCCCCAATGGCTCCTGTGTAATTGCTCCTCTCTGCTCAGTCCTAAGCGAACACCCAGAACTCATGTACTGCTGTCCCAGAAGCAGAAAAGGACTCTTCGTGCTGGGTGTTTGCAGTGGCCTTGGCTGTGGAAGGAATAGGCTTTCCCCAAAGAGAGACTGGCAGACAGAAAGGAAGCCAGGACTCTGAGTTGTCACCAAGTGGGCCGGCGGCACAGCAACTACTCAGCTGTATAAATGTTGTATTTTACAGGGCAGCGCTCATCACCTCTCTCTTCAGAATCCACGGTGGTGATTCTACTTATGAGCTCGACACAGGAAATAAAAAGCCAAACAGCAATATGTAGTGATTGGACAGAGAAACCAAGCCAAAAACCATATTCAAACACGTAGCCATATGCTCACACTCAGACATTAGTCTGTTTTCAGACTGGATTATCATTTCTCCCAGTCAAATATGATCACAGAGAATCAAAAAATAAAAACAATAGGTATTTCTCTGTATCTCTTTACACCTGGCTGTGAAGATGGTATGAAGAATGTCTCCAGTTACTCAGTTCCAATTTGCTTAAATAAAAAAACATAAAATAAAGGCCCATTTCTTCAAAACAGACTTCAGATCACCAGATCAGAGTCACCTTTTATAAAACACAAACCCAATCTTGATGTTTCCCACTCTCTCACAATGGTTGGCACTTCTGAGAACCAACCAACATGATTGTCTCCCCTCAGATCCAATGACACATGAAGAACGCAACCCAACACTGTGATCCAATAGTTGTCAGGCCCTGCTCTGACAGAAGACCAGATGTAAAACTCACGAATCTATTTTACTTTCATTTAGGCCATGAAAGCAGACAATGACTATGCAGGATGATTTTGAGTCTAACCTTATTCAGCTGTGTTCTGAGTAGAGAGCCATAGGGGAAGAGAGAGTGATGGGACCTAACGGCCTTTGTCAGAGCCTGCCTGTCTCAGCTGTTTTATTCTTGACAGATGCATTGTGATATAAGCCCCTAGGCGGCTAAATCTATTTCTTCTCTGCCAAAAACAAGTCGTGCGGCCTGGACACGTTTAAAATATTTGTTAGAAGCACACAATCATTCATTGCTATAAGGGAAATCTATCTAAAATTATCGTGAAATCATAGGATAAAAATAACTCTAATAATAAATTAATAAAGATAAATCTTTTCGGCTGATGGCATTTGTTTTCTCGCCCACCTCTCCCTCTCCCAACTTCAGTTCTTTCTTCATGGATAGGGTGTGACCGCTAAGTCAGAAACAAGCGATTTTAAGCAGCATGCCTTAGGGAAACAAATAAGGCGGTACAGTCAAAGTAGTATCTGCAGTTTCAAGCCATCCTGCTCCTGATTCCAGACTCTCATCTCTGAGCCCAGAGCTTCCTGCCTTAGCCCTTTGCCCTAGCCATCTGCTATTTATACCTGGAGGCATCAAGCCATTCCCAGATCCCTAGACTTGGACATTGTCTCCATATTCTGTCCTGCCTGGCACCCACACACCCTGCCTGGACTGTTTGTTCCAGTATAATCTCCTCAGTAGATCCTAGTTGACAATCCGTCCTAGTTCTCAGCTCAGACAATGAAGGACTTCCTTTCACGAATCTATCTCTCGGACCAAACTGAGCACTGGAAACATTGCCTGCCTTGTGCAGATCTCACTAAGCGTGTTATCTGGATGCCTGGTTGAATGGATAAATGAATCGTCGTGCGTGCATTGTGAGGGGCCCCAAAGGGTAGTAGACCAATCTACTTGTTTTAATGCAAGGGGAATACTTTAGGAAGAAATCAGCCTACCGGCAAAAATTTGTTATGATAACCATAACATTTATGGCAAACACTTACAAAATGTTTTAGCAGACACCTGCTGCTATGAAAAAAAAAAAAAAAAGCAAAAGGACTAAAAGAATGGTCTCTGCCTTTGAAGTCTCCAGTGCAGCTTAGTTTACCTTGCAGATAAACCTTTCAAAATTACTGTGAATATCTGCTTTAATCCCATGTCTTCACAGCACTCCGCAGAAGACAACAGAGCTCACGTGGGTGACAAGTCTGTACTCCCAACTTTCTGCTTCGTCTCTTCCTCCAGACGTGACTGCTCTAACAAACCATGCTGTAGGTCTTTTCCCCCCTCGACCTGTGCTATAAAGTGGACTTGGGGAATTGGAGCACTCTCAAAGATCACCTAGAAGAGATGGGCGCGGACTGGGGGAAGCAGAAAGGAAGGCTTTCCGATTAGAAAGAGTTTAGAATACTCACAGCCCAGAGAGAAGGTGATGTGAAAGCTGAGTCAGAAGGGGCTGGAGACCAGGTCTGACAGGTGTGCCCCATAATAAACTCCTGACAGAAAGAGCTTAAGGGGCGGAGAGCACCAGAGTTGCGGATTGTGCCAGTCTATCGAGGCAGGAAGGCTGGAGCAAAGCAGAGTAGCTCATCTCAAGCATAGAGAGGAATCCCAATAAGCAGCCGGTTCTCTCCTTTCCTCCTCTTACCACATTTGGCCTGCCAGGCCATGGAACTGTGGCGTCCATATTGAAAGTGTTTCTTCTTCATTTAGTAAATTCTGACTTACTTAGAGACACCTTATTTCATCAAAGCCAACCACCCAGGTGATTCCAAATCCAGTCAAATTCCAACCATCTGTAACAATAGACTTCTGCCTTTCTTTCAGGATTAGAAATTGAACATAGAATTTTGCATAAACTAGGCAGACACCCTTAACCAAGCCACATCCCTAGTCCAAGCGTCGTATTCCTGGATGTCAAGACAGAAAGATTATCAAGATTCTAAAAGAAAAATGATCCACACTGTTTAGTCTACCCTTTTCTTCACAAGATGTTCCCAAATACTTATAAATATTTAATAGAAGAATAGACATTATGTTTCCAACTTTTAATCTATGACATAAGGATCTCAGAAGATTCCATTCCAACCTTAATGCAAGTAAAAACCTGGAAACATAAAAGCTAATAACTTTCCATACACCCTTCAGGAAATGAGGCCACTGGGAAAACTGCTTACCCAGAAACCAGAGAGAGAAAGACAAGCTGGCTCAGGAATCATAATTCACTTGAAGAGGAATTTCTGCAAGATGATGTCCTACAGCAGGAGATGCTGGACCCCAATATGTGAGCTGTTGGACATTCAGGGTGGACAACTTTGAGTGCTAACAACTCCAAGCAGACCTTGTTACAGGAGTAGTCAACAGGGCTGCAACCCCAGCAGCTCATCCCCAGTGTCACCATGAGACATCATCTGAGAAAACACACAGCAGCTCCTTCAAAAGGAAGGCAAGGAACCATGTTTGAAGTATTCCAGAACACACGGGGTCTTTTTAATAAAGCCTTCCCTCCGGCGAAAATTTTTAACCAGGCCTGGTTACTGAGTTTTCCAGAACTTCACTGACCCAGGAAAAGAGATATACCCAACTCTACCCATCTAAGGTGCCATTCCATCCCACCTTAGGAGTTAGGACTAATAAGTAATAATGAAGTTCCTAATCCGGGGATGTACATTCAACCCACAATTAAGACTAATCAATAGCAAGAGCGCCTATCCAGCCCACACTTTACCACAGTCACTAATGGTCTGCCTTCCACGGTTTCTTTTATCCAGTATACTATGTATCCCACTTCAACCTAAAATAATCCCAGGACATTATTTATAAAATATAAATATTTTATATTTATATTTACATTAAATATAAAAGATTTGACACATAGACCTTGTGTAAACTGAATTAGCATCAGAACCAGAATTAGATATAAAAAAATGTTAGAATTATTAGACCAGGATTTTTCTTTTTTTTTAAAATTTATTTATTTATTTATTAAAGATTTCTGTCTCTTCCCCACTGCCGCCTCCCCTTTCCCTCCCCCTACCCCAATCAAGTCCCCCTCCCTCGTCAGCCCAAAAAGCAATCAGGGTTCTCTGCCCTGTGGGAAGTCCAAGGACCACCCACCTCCATCCAGGTCTAGTAAGGTGAGCATCCACGAAACTGCCTAGGCTCCCACAAAACCAATAGGTCCAGTAGAATCAAAAACCCGTTGCCATTGTTCTTGAGGTCTCAGTAGTCCTCCTTGTCCGCTATGTTCAGCGAGACCAGTTTTGACCCAGGCTTTTTCAGACCCAGGCCAGCTGGCCTTGGTGAGTTCCTGATAGAACATCCCCATTGACTCAGTGTATGGGTGCACCCCTCGCGGTCCTGAGTTCCTTGCTTGTGCTCTCTCTCCTTCTGCTCCTGATTTGGACCTTGAGATTTCAGTCCGGTGCTCCAATGTGGGTCTCTGTCTCCTTTCATCGCCTGATGAAGTTTAATATTCAGGAGGATGTCTATATGATTTTCTTTGGGTTCTCCTTCTTATTTAGCTTCTCTAAGAACCCGAATTATAGGTTCAATGTCCTTTATTTATGGCTAGAAACCAAATATGAGTGAGACTCCAGGCAGCCTCCTAGCTGGCTCCACTCTTGTTCCTCATGAAGTCCATACTCTACAGAGATGTCAGAGTCTTTTCTGAACATGCAAATTTTGCTGCATTGTGGCTGCTTCCCATAGATTGACAACACCATGGTAACATTTCATTGTGGCCTTGTGTGATTTATTGCTTATCTCCCAGGCTCTACTTCCTTGCTTCTTCTGCAGTGCTGTGCTCCAGACACTGTCTTTGGGCCTTTGCACTCTTCTTTCCTCTATCCTGAATTGTATGCACACATGCGCACACACACACTTCTAAGAAGCAGTTCCTTGATCATCCCACTTTAAACACTCTCTTATCTTTTTTATTCTATTTTCCATTATCATTATCTATGATTACCCAACATAAATAAGTAAATAATACCTTTAGTCATCCTTCCCTATAAAGTGCAAGCTCCATCTGCCAGAGTCTTTTAGACCATTCTATCAGCTACAGTCGCTGTAATTGCTCATTAGTAGTGTGGGAGTGCTTTTGTTCATTCGAGAGAGGATAGATATTAATCATACCTTGAGTGCATTTGTTCTTTTCATGGTATGTGTGGGGTTTCCACTTTGATGCCTGTATCTCTGGTAAGAAGATTACCAGGAAATTGCCCAGACAAAGTCTTTGCCCTCATGGAGCATATAGTCTATTATAGCTGGTTTTGGGGAGACATCAGGAAGTAAAGCAAACATACATCATATGGCATAAAAGCTGTAGAGTAAGACAGGACAAAATAAAGTTTTTTTTTTCTTTTTGAGCATCAAGAGTGGGATGGCACTTGGGAATTGTTGAGGGAATTGAAATAGGGAGGCTGGGAGGGGCTAGGAGAGTTAGGGAAGCAGGGATCATGTTAAAATTAGCAGGCTTCGCTGGACCATATGATGACTTGGGTTTAATGAGAAGAAAATCACTAGTGGATCCACAGTGTTGCAATATGTGTGATGCAAACAGAAATTTTCTGTTCATTGTCATGGGGATGGCAGCAATGAAAACAGGGAGGTATTCAAGCTACCTAGTGACCAAGGCAGGAACAGTGGAGTCAAGCTACCTTTCCAAACAAAGCACACAGAACCTGGTAATGAGTGGAATATGGGGTTACCTTCCCTCCATTAGCAGAGCGATTCCTAGCTTAGGATATAGGAATTGAAAGAATGGAGTTGTTGATTAAAAAGAAGTTGTACATGCAAGTAACATTATACAGATTGAGCAGGTTGTATTTATGTATTTAGAAACACACACTGACACATGCACCCACCCATACACCACCACCACCACCACCACCACCACCGCTAACCACAACAACAGTAAAACAGCAAAAAGTAACACCAGTGAAAGAAACAAAAGCCATAAATTTTAAATAGTATATAGGAGAGTTTGGAGGGAGAAAAAGGAAAGGAGAAATTGTATAATTATATAATGATCTCAAAAATGTACTATTTAAAAAACTAAAAATTAAAGAAATCAGGAAATCAAGCCTGTTCATATAATCCCAGAAATAAACAAAACCCTAGATATAAACTTACCCAAAAATGTTAAAAACCTGCACATTGAAAACTATAAAGCAGTAAAGGCTGAAGTTGTAGAAGGTGGCAACCCCTCCCACACTCACAGATTAGCAGAACTAATACTGCTGAAATGCCCACATTACTAAAAGTCATATAAAGGTTGAGTCCATTTCCTATCAAAATCCCAATGACATTCACAGAAGTAGAAAAAAAAATCCCAAATTACAATGGAAGGTTAAAAAATTATGAATAGTTAAAGCATCATTGAGGGGGGAAAAGGAGCAATGCTGGGGAAGTCGAAGAACCTGGCTTCACACTGCATCACAGGGCCATAGTAACAAAGCCAGCGGGATACTAGTGCAAAACAGTCACACAGACCAGTGCAATCAAAGAGAAGACCCAGGCAGAAGCCCAAGCAGCTACCAAGAAGGTGACCAAAATAAGTATTTGGAAAAGAACTTTAGCAAAGTTGTGGGGGAAACAGGATATCTACATCACAGGACCACAGTGATGTAGATCCTATCTCTTGCCCTGCACAAAAAGCAACTGATGACAGATTAAATTATGGGCAATGTAATAATTAATAGACAATAAAATTCTGTACAGGATTCTAATAGCCTTGGAAATAAAAGCAAGAATCGAGGAATGGGAGACGGCTCAGTCAATAAAATGACTGCTATGGAAGCATGAGGACCTGAGCTCAGATTCTCCGAGCCCATGTAAGAAGCCAGGCATGGCAGTGCATCCTGTGGCCTGAGACCTAGAGTGGGTGTGGAGCGAAGGATGGATCCTTGAAGCTCATTGGTAGCTGGAATAGGTGGAGAGCTATTGAGGAACAATACCTAGTGTCAACTTGGGCTTCCATGTGTGCCTGCACACACACACACACACACACACACACACACACACACACACACACCGCATACTCAACATCATAACATACACAACATAACAGAAATTTTAAAAAGTACAAATGGCCAATAAGTATATGAAAAATTTAACATTATTAGCCATTAGGGAAATGCAAATCAAAATTACACTGAGAATCCATATCACTTCTGTCAGAATGTCTACCATCAAGCAAACAAGAAACAGACAAAGCTGGCGAAGGTGTCCTGGGGAAAAGGACCCCTTGTGTATGGTGGGTTATAAAGTAGATTAATGCAGTCATGAAAGTCAGTGTTGAGGTTCCTGATACACTAAATCTTACCTACCATATAATTTAGCAATACCATTCCTTTGAGTGTACTTAAGAGAACTATAGTCAGAACACTATGGAAACACTCATCAATCCTGTGTTGCTTTATTGTGCTCTTGACAATGGCTAAGTTAGGGAGCCAGTCTAGGAGTCCATTAATGGATGAATGATAAAGAAAATACATATGAAGTTTATTATCCATAAGGATGGATGAGACTGTGTCATTTGTTGGAAAATAGATGGAACTGGGTTCATAATGTTAAATGAAATAACTCAGGCTCATTGAAACAAGTAGTAATATTTTCTCTCATACAAGGAATTTAGAAAACAAGAGACATGAAATCAAATCAGAGATAACTGGGATACAGGAAGAAAAGAGAGGTGGGGGATTGAGGAGGAGCAATACGATCAAGGTCCATGCATGTCTGAGAAGTTGTAGTGAAACCCCTTACTTCGCATGACTAATTATGGTAAGGTAAAAAGAGCAGACTTGCCATTTACTGAGATGGAAAGGTTTTGCGGTGAGAACAAGATTGAGAGAGAAACTCAGTAACATTTTTCTTTAAAATAAACATATAAACTTACGGTGATAAATTATAGAGCCTTAAAGATAAAAAACAGTGTTTTTATTTTATGTGTCTGTGTGTATATATGCACACATGTGTGGGTGCCCACAGAAGCCAGAAGAGGGCATTAGATCTCAGATACCCTGGAGCTGGAGTTATGGGAAGTTGTCATTCACCTGATGTGGGTGGGTGCCGGAATCAGAACTCCAATCTTCTTTAAGAACTACAAGTGCTCTTAATTTCTGAGCCATCTGTCCAGTCCCAATTCTAGGTCTTTAGACCTCTTTCACAGTTGCTTGACTCATTCGTTCCTGGCTGCCCTGACCTGAAATATTCACACAAAAACTGTACTAATTACATCACTGCTTTGCCCATCACTTAAGCATCTTTCTGGCTAACTCTTATATACTAAACTAACCCATCTCCATTAATCTGTGTATTGCCATGTGGCTGTGGCTTACCAGGTAAAGTTTCCTCCAGCATCCAGCGTGGCTTTTCCAGT
Organism: Alexandromys fortis; assembly: GCF_014885135.2. Taxonomy (NCBI): domain Eukaryota; kingdom Metazoa; phylum Chordata; class Mammalia; order Rodentia; family Cricetidae; genus Alexandromys; species Alexandromys fortis. Next base: position 8,967,109 of record NW_026067946.1, read on the forward strand.
GGGGGGGGGCTACATGGCTTCTATCTGACTCCACCTTCTTTCTCCCAGCATTCAGTTTAGTTTTCCTGCCTCGCTCTATTCTACCCTACCCCAGGCCAAACAGCTTCTTTATTCATTAACCAATAAAAGCAACACATAGACAGAAGGACTTCCCACATCAACTCTATTTTCCTTGACTCTTTATTCTTAGTTTAAAAAAATTTCATAACAATATGCATATGTGTGTGTGTGTGTGTGCTGTCCATAGTCATGGTGATATAGATCCAGTAACTCCTATGTGTTTAGAATTTCAGATTTCTCTGGAATATACTGGGGATTAGACTCAGGTGGAAAAGTGAAACCCACATGTTTCATACATACCTTATGCACACAGCCAAAGCAACTGTGTATAGTATTCTTAGTGCACTTGTGTTTATTTGAAAGTCATCACACGAGGACAGGTGAGGGATTTTCTATTTCTGATGCCAGGCTAGCGCTCAAGACATCTGGGTTCAACTCATTTGGATTTGGGGTTCTAAGGTGAGGGAGGCAACTCTGACACCGCCAGGAGAAGCCCGGTTTGGACACACATGCTGGCTACACAGTTTTCTTTCTCCTCTTGTTTTCTCGTTTTGGGCAGAGGAAATCAAAGTTCAAAGCTCAGAGACATGAGTAGGTTTATTTGAGCTGTTTGTTCCCTAGCCAGAGAACACAGATCTCTGCTCTTGGCTCCTTCAGCAATATCATAGCAATTCTCCACGGATAACCACTCAGGACAAATGGGATCTCCCAGAGAGCAAGGAGCAGAGACAGGTTAAGCCAGATGCAGTTGTACACACTTTTGATTCCTGCAGTCTGGAGAATGAGGCAGAAAGACTTTGAGTTGAAGGCCAGCAGGGCCATACAGTGAAACCATGTCTAAAAAGAAAAGAAATGCATATTATTGTTCCCTTAGTTACTGTTCATTACTGTGAAGAGATACCATGACCAAGGCAATCTAATAAAAGAAAGCATATATTAGGAGTTGCCTACAGCTTTAGAGGGTTAGTTTACTCTAATATGGTGAGGAGCATGGTGGCAGGCAGGCAGGAATGGTGGTGGAAAAGTAACTGAGAGTTTGACATCCCCGACAGGCAGAGAGAGGGAGAGGGACAGAGATAAACACAGAGACACAGAGAGAGGCAGAAAAGCAGAGACACTCGGCCTGGTGTGGGCTTTTGAAATCTCAAAGCCCACCCACAGTGACACACCTCCTCCAACAAGGCCACACTGCCTAACCCTTTGTAATCAGTTCCCCAACTGGGGACTGAGCATGGAAATCCCTGAACCTTTGGGGGGCATTCTCTTCAAGACAGCACAACTGTGTTCTCACAAGTACCCAGTTTCACAAAAGCCAGGGAGAGGGAAGAGAAGGCAGCATGAACGTTATCATCTCGAAACGGGAAACACAAAGCATTTGCCTATAACCCACAAAAGCCCCAAGGATTTGCTCCTTCTTGGTGTCTACAAAGCAGCAGGAGAAGACACACTGTGCCATTCAGAACTCACTGAAGAATGCTACTGCCGTCTGCGGCTGCCAGGAACATATGGAGGACATTCTTGGGGTTTAAGATGCAAACACTGAGCATACGCCTTCCCACCTAGGATCTCTGTATGTGAGCAGCGAGCCTTGCGGAAGGAAAGCCCAGGAGAGTACTTCACTTGGGGGAGGGGATAGTGAAGCCCCCTCTCCCCCCCACCGCCAGCCGGGGGAGTGTGCATTCCCAAAGTGTGAAAGACAAGAAAAGAGAGTGGCAAGCTTGGGCTCCTTTTGGATGTGTCTTAGGGTTTGAAAGTGAATGATATAAATGTCTAATTAGAGAGGAATGTCGCTCGCACGTTGAATCTTGCTGGGGGCTGGGATCACAGGGCTCATTATCGCTCCTGCTCCCTCCACTTCCCTGTCGCTTCTCCTATTCCTTTCTGGCAGTCTTGCCAGGCACTACACGCAAGTGCGAGCGGCAGAGCCTCCAAGCCTCCATTTGCTTAGGGCTGTCTTTGATATAGCGGTGACCTGAGGACCCAAGCTGCGGTTCAAGTTTCTCTTGTGCTCTACGGGGGGGGGGGGGGGGGGGGGGGGGGGGGGGGGGGGGGGCGGGGAGGGGCACCAGTTCAAATGTTGTCCAGGATCACAATCAGAATTTTGGCCCCTGTCAGTTTGCAGAAATCTCCCTAGAAGACATACAGGCACTTCCAGAAAGTGCCCACCCATCACCTCCAGCCTTTCTTCCAGAGAGGTGTGAGTTTAAAAGCAAATGAGCCACATCCTGATGAATTCACGAGAGCCTCCCCCCTTTCATGTCGGAGGATTTAGCAGTGTATTTAGTGGGCGTCTTTAAGAGCAAATGGTTGAGTGTCCAGCGGCTGTTTGTGATTCCCTGTCTGCAGGGATCAAACACTGGTGCTCAGGAGAGGTGCTGAAGACACATCCAAGGACATAGCTCGAAGCGAAAAAGTGTTTGGCTTTCTCCGCTGCCCCATGATTTCAGCTAATTAATGTCAAGAACACATCGCAGTTTGGGAAAAAAAAAATGACAGTTAATATCAGAGAGTTCACACTGGGTAAGGGCTTTCAGCCCAAACAGCAGACAACATCACTTAGATTAAGTTTAAAAACCTTCCCTTGCCTTCACAGGGTAGACTTGGCTTCATGTTTAATCAGTGCTCAAGCCCGAAAGGAAGAATGTGGGGTTTTCTTGTAGGTAGTTGACGTTTTTTAATTCAGTCAGGAGCTATCTCAATAATATTCAGTAAAGTCACTGACGGCCCCAGTACCTACTCTGAAGCCGGGGCTTACCCCCGACAAAGCTGTGTCCAGAACAAATTCCAGGTTGGTTCAAAAATCAATTAACATTGTGTAAGTAAAAGGAAAGCCTTATGCTGACCAAGTGAGGTCCCTCAGGAAGAGAGTCGTATTATATGAGTTCCCACAGTCCAGCCCTGGTGCCTGGAGAGGCCACACAAATAATAATAATAATAATAATAATAATAATAATAATATAAAAAAAGAAGAAGAAAAAAATCAGACTGGAGTAGCCAGAGGTGGGGGGCCCAGCTTTGTGACACACTGGGGACCTATCCCCTGCCAGCAGGCTTCAGGGCTGCAGTGACATCTTCCCTCCTCCACATACACATAGACCCTCCCTCTGGAACCACAGAGGACACTCAGTGTAGGGAACTAGGAGAGAGGCAAATGCTGGTTTGCTCTGTGGTGGCAAGGACAGACCACTCTTTTAGAGCAGTGTCTACCTCGTGACACCCACAAGCCTGCTCCAGGGACTGTGGGGCTCATCTTACCTTCAGTAAGCTTTCTCTTAGCACCCCCTCCGCCCCGCCCCCACCGGCTCATGGATGCTCTAGGGGCCCAGCCACAGGCATCCACAGAGAGGATGGGTGGATCCCTGCTGGGAAGCCAAGCTCTGAATCCTTTCTCCTACATCCTCATTCTCTGGGTCTTCTGTGCAGATTAGATCTTAATTTTAAAATAATAAGCAAAGTTGTAGTAGCTAATGCTGCCAAACTGTAGAGAGTCGAGAGGACCAGTGCCCTGTGGGGCTAATAATTAGTGCCACCAAGAAATCCAGTAAGGTAAGACGACAGACGTCCAGGATGGGCCTGAGATCTGTACAAAGGTGTTCATTATTAGGCGGAGGTTTTCACACCAGGCGCCATCAAGATTCAAAGGCATGAACTACCTAGAAGGGGGCTCGCTATTGATGACACACCATGACTCTGTAGTGTAGCGCGCGCGCGCGCACACACACACACACACACACACCCCTGGATTCCCTCCCACGAACCTCCTTCTAGATTCCCTTTAACTGGTGGCAAGGGTTCAAATGAATCCCCGACATACACACACACTGATGGGGATCAAAGCTGCCCCCCCCACATGCCAGGCAAGCGCTCTATCACAGCTACCCCCAGACCCTCAGAACTTCCAAGTCTTTTACACTGTTTTCTGACAAAGTCTGGGACGAGTGCTTTTTATCCCCACTAAAACTCTAAGTGCTGCCCCCAAAACCATTTCACAATTACCTTATTAATTGGAAGATTTAGGTTTTGTTAATTGGGCTCCAGTATTTCTCCATGCCCTTCTCAATTAACCCAGTTTCATTTGGAAGCAGGGGAAATCCCCAGTGTAGATAACCCCTGCTAGTACAGCCTTCCTACCCTGCAGGCACACATCTCTTTCCTTCATGCTTTCCTGATGAAATAAAGCAAAGAAACCATAGTGGGGGTGGCCCGCCAGTCTCTGAGACAGTGTGGTGCGTGGGTGGTCACCTACCCACTGCAAGGGCCAGTGACAACCATAAACTGCCCCTATCTGAGTGATCCTGGCCCTACAGAGGCAGTTCCTTCCAAGATCTCCAGACTTCCACGATGGGAGGCAAGGGCAGCTAAGCAGGCATCAGCCCCCGGCAGGCTTGGCAGAAGGCTTCTTAGTAGCTGCATCCCCTTCCCCTCCCTCCACTGTCATTCTGTTCAATGGCTAATTTTCCTTCTAATTTTTCAGTGGTTTTTTTTTTTTTTCCTTAACCTACTTTCTGGTTTGGTTTGCAGTTCACATGTCTGATAACACACATGCCGTGGGCATGGTTTTCTGCTTCACCTTCTCCTTTTCTGTTTGCCTAGGCTTATTTTCACTGTGTAGCGTTTTCCTCCCAAGTCTCTAGCCACCTGTAACTATGGGAAAATCATTTCTAGAGCTATAGGATCTCAGATATTTTGGGGGTAAGGAGGTTTTTCTAAAACATTTATTTTTTGGTTGTTGCTTGTGTTGAGGAGCAAAGCTTATTCACTGGTAGACATGCAGTCATTCTTTATGAATTCATGGAGCAGCTAGTAGGTTCCAGTTTGCATTCTAAATGCCAGGGACTACAGATGAAGAAACTGGTGGAGTTTTTGGGGTCGCTTATGTATACTAACCTGAGTGAGGTAAGCCAGACCCAAAAAGAGGAACATGGGATGTACTCACTCATGTTTGGTTTTTAGCCATAAATAAAGGACATTGAGCCTATAATTCATGATCCTAGAGAAGCTAAATAAGAAGGTGAACCCAAAGAAAAACATATAGGCATCCTCCTGAATATTAACCTTCATCAGGTGATGAAAGGAGACAGAGACCCAAATTGGAGCACCGGACTGAAATCTCAAGGTCCAAATCAGGAGCAGAAGGAGAGAGAGCATGAGCAAGGAACTCAGGATTGCGAGGGGTGCACCCACACACTGAGACAATGGGGATGTTCTATCGGGAACTCACCAAGGCCAGCTGGCCTGGGTCTGAAAAAGCATGGGATAAAACTGGACTCGCTGAACGTAGTGGACAATGAGGACTACTGAGAACTCAAGAACAATGGCAATGGGTTTTTGATCCTACTGCACGTACTGGCTTTGTGGGAGCCTAGGCAGTTTGGATTGCTCTTTGGGCTGATGAGGGAGGGGGACTTGACTGGGGGAGGGGGAGGGAAAGGGGAGGCGGCGGTGGGGAAGAGACAGAAATCTTTAATTAATTAATAAAGAAATAAATAAATTAAAAAAAGAACAATGGCAATGGGTTTTTGATCCTACTGCACGTAATTGGCTTTGTGGGAGCCTAGGCAGTTTGGATGCTCACCTTACTAGACCTGGATGGAGGTGGGTGGTCCTTGGACTTCCCAAAGGGCAGGGAACCCTGATTGCCCTTTGGGCTGACGAGGGAGGGGGACTTGGTGGGGGAGGGGGAGGGAACTGGGAGGCGGTGGCGGGGAGGAGGCAGAAATCTTTAATAAATATATAAATGAATAAAATAAAATAAAATAAAAAGAAACTGGTGGAGGCAGCCGGCTCTTCTCAATGAGTCCTTCATTCTAGCACGAGGCACAGTGCTTTCCGCTGATTCCCTCTGCTAAACCTTGTAGCCTTATGTGGAAAGTTCAACCTCTCTCCTTTTCACATTTTAGCCATTAAGTGCTGTGACCACAACCTGAACTCAGTTAATGGACTCCAGGTCGTGTCTCTAACCCCTTTGTCTTAGAACCTTCCTCCCACTGCCTGATTGGCACGGAAAGTGCAGGGTTCTGCGGGAGGCTGTGGAGTTCTGTGCGGGCTCCCAGGTACAGGTTTACAGGGCACCGCAAAGACGTCCCATTTGCTTGGCATTGGTAGTGTGGTGGTCGGGTTTGGAGGATGAATCAGATTTCTTGTCAGGGATTTTTAAGGACTATTTGTTATTTCTAGTTCATGCCTGAATTTCTAGCACGTGTTTAGTGAAAACATCTGATTGAGTAGAATAACTGGAATGGTCTCTTACTGTTTTTTTCTTTTTATCTTTTATACTTATGTTTATATTTTCTCTTTTGTAAAGTAGGTGACATGGTGCTTTGACTACATATGTTTTATGCACATTTTAGTATGTATATTATAACTGTATCAAACTAAGTAATATATACCTTTTTCTTCTACAGTGAGAGCACCTAAAAATCTGCTTTGATACCAAGTTTTATTATATAATATATCACTAAGTATAATCTCCTTTGTTTTTGAAGATTTATTTTTATTGTACGTGAATAGGTGTTTTGCCTCCATGTATATCTGCACATCTAGTTCAGGCAATGCTATAAGAGGCTAGAGTGGAGTGTTGTATGCTCTGGAACTGGGGTTAAAGATGGTTGTGCACCAACAGGTGTGTGCTGGAATTGAATCCGAGACCTCTAGAAGAAGCAGCTGGAACCCTTAACTGCTGAGACATCTCTCTAGCCCTCCGACCCTCATTTTTGACGTTGTCTCTATAAACCTGTTTATTCTACATATTCCCACCAGAACTAGCATGTTCCTTAAAGATGGTAGGTCCTTGATGTTTGTTTGTTCCTGTTACCTATAAAGATCATCAAACTTGCTAAAGAGTTTATTAAATATAAAACTGTTTATATCTTTCTAAGTTATAGTAATTTACTTTAACCACGTGAAATTTTGCCAATGCTGATTAAATAGAGAAAAATGGTATGGAGCACTGGCGTTATATTTGCAAGTATCGTTTCTAATTTCTTTCTGAAGCTTTTTCACCACCTGAAAAGATAATTTTTAGTGATTTAAACAGTGTTTCATTAGCATCTCAAATTCGAAGTGAGACCGCAGCACCTTATATATGAATTAATAGACGTAAACAAGATCAAAAAGTGTGCCTGGGAGATTTTATTTCTCATTAGTAAACTAGCTTCAGTGTAGCCACATAGGGTAGACCTCCAGAGCAGAAGTTCCCTCTGGCAACTGTTAATGTCTAGTTCCCTGCTGTACATGAACAGGACACAGGGAACAATTGCGTTTGCATTGCCTGATGTTGCCTCCAAAATCGTCAACTTCTCTGTACTGCAAAGAACCATTGTCCCTTTGTGCTGTATCGAATCAGGTAATTTAGTCAACAATCAGTGATTTCAGTCTGTGGTTATGTTATATGCTTTTCTCTGTGGAAAGACTCAGTGCTCATCATTTAGGAATGAAAGTTACCAGAGGACAGTGCAGAGGACATGATGGCCGTCTGAATTTTGGAGCATCAAATCCTCTGAATGCCGTTTAGTCTTTACTGTCTGTGCAGTTTCCACAGAGTAACACTATGACTGTACCATCCCGAGAGGACTTGTATAACGCCAGCTATCTGAGGAATGGATGAATCAAGACCTGAGTCATTTCGTGAAGGTGTCTTGGTGACTCTGTGTGCATTTGGCTTATTTAAAATGCCAATAGAAGGAGGACCTCTGGGTTTTCAACGCTTATTTTGATAATCAGCAGAGGTATCAAGGACCATTAAAAGATTTCCAGTATTGTCAGTCTTGGGGTGTATGGAGGAGAGCAAAATCCTCATATCATTATTTCTCCCCCCTCGTAATGCAACAAGGCTTCTTGTATTAATAACTGCATCATTCAAGCCTCCTTCTGTCCCACAGGAAAGTTTGTTAGCATGTATTAATTATCAGCCATCTCACTGCGTAGGAGGTAACGGCTCTGTTTAGGTAAAGTACAAAAAGGCTTTGAGTCAGGACAAGGGAGACAGGCTCACTCCCCCTCATCCTTGTTTCGCTTGGTGTCTGTGTTACACAGGGACTCAGCTATTGCAGGAGTGTGGAGATCTCCTTGTTTGTCCCCAAAGGCAAAGTAGCACATACTACTGTTTGTATTTGTGAAATTAGAAACTGTAGTTCAAACCATCAAGGAAAGGGAAGGTCAAGAGAGTATGCCCACATCTTTGCTCGCTTTGTTTTTCCAGATCTACAGTGTATTTGTTCTCAAAAACAAAACAAACATAGTTTTATATAGAAATTCTGAGCCTGGATCTGGTTTTGTCTGGGGATGAGATGGAACGTCTCCCTGGCCTCTGAGCTACTGAGTGAAACTGCCTGGTAAGGCTAATGAAGCTGCAAACAGAAGAACCCTTCACCCTCCACCACACACACATGGGGGCTTTTACTTGGGTAAATATGACCCATGAGGGTACAAAAGGTTTTCTGGTGAAGAGCTGAGGGGTTGAATCCAGAGGAAAGGTGACTCAGAAGGGAAGCTCTGGATCAGATTGGAATTTGCAACATATTCCGGTGTCTCTTGAACTTGCCAGTTTGCTGTTCTGAAATTTGAATGCCAGATTTCCATTGCTTTAATTGGTGTTATTAAAAATGAATTAGGACAGAGTCAATATATAAATTTGTTCTATGTAATTTGATTGGCTTGCCTTGACACCAAGACCATTATCACCACCATGATCAGGATTTATATATGACCATTTTGTGTCCAAATGTGGTTCCTTTACCTCTCGTCTATGCTTTTATCATAAAGGGTTTATAGATTTTGTCAATTTCTTTTTCTACATCCGTTGAGATGATCCTTTGGTTTCTGTTCAAAAGTCCATTCATGTGGCTCATCCTGCATCTCTTGACTGAATGATGCATCTCTTGATCATGATGGTTAATATTTTTGATTTTTAAAATTCATTTTGCAGGCATTTTATTGAGATTTTTTGAAGCTATCTTCATTGGGAAAGTTGGTTTAAATTTTTCTTTTTTGTTGTATCTTTAGCTGGTTTAGCTATCAGAGTAATGCTGGCTTTGTAGAAAGAGACCAGAAGCAGTCCTGTTCTGTTTTATGGAATAATTTGAGAAGCATTGATTTTAAATTTTCTCTAAAGTTCTGGTAGAATTCTGTATTGAATCCATTTGGACCTAGGATAATTTTTAGTCAGCAAGTTTTATTTTTTTCTCTTTCAATATTGTTGCCTGGAATGGATCTATTTAAAAAATTTAAAGGTTTATTTATTTTCTTTTTGCGTATGAGTACTTTGCATATATGTATATATGTGTATAATATGTATGTTTGGTGCCCACAGAAGTCCAAAGAGGGCATCAAAGCTCCTGGAACTGGAGTTATGGATGGTTGTGGGCCACTAGGTAGGTGCTGGGAACTGAATCTGGGTCCTCTTCAGGAGCAGTAAGCACTCTTAAGCATTAAGTCATCGCTCCAGCTCCTTGCTTCGTTTTTTTATCTCTTGTTTTAAATTTGGCAGGTTATAATATGCATTTAGAAATTAAACCATTTCTTTTACCTTGTCCAGTTTAGTGGAATATAGGTTTTTTGAGGTTGGTTCTTAAGACTCTCTGGGCTTCATTGGTTCATGTCTTCCTAATGTGTTTTGATTAATCTGTCTAAGGGTTTGTTAATTTTTTCAAAGACCCAAATCTATTTAAATTTCTCTCTTTGTTTTTATTTCATTGGTGTGTATATGAGCACATACGCATACATATGTGACGTATGTTCATACAGGCCAGTTTACACATGTGGAGGTCAGAGGACAGCTCTGTGGCGTTTGTTCCTCCTTCCGCCTTTGTGTGGGTTCTGTGGATTAAAATCAAGTTGTCACATTTTCCTGGCAATTGCCTTTATGAGCTGATTTGTTTCACTGGCTCTGTGTCATTGATTTCTGCCTTGTTCTTAATTATTTTCTTCTGCATATTAATTTTGGGCTCACCCATATTTCGTACACGCATGTTTAGAATGGTGGTGTCCTCTTGGTGGATTGCACCCTTAATCGGTATGAGGTGTGAAGTGACCTTTGTTGTCTCTTCTGATCTGTATTGGTTTGAAGTCTATTTTATCAGATATTAGAATAGAGAGTTCCATTTATTTCCTAGTTTGCTCCCTAGAAGTAGCTTGCAATATCTTTGCCCACACTCTCATTTTAAAGTGATGCCTATCTTGTGTGGTAAAGTGTGTTTCTTGGAGATAAAAAAAAAAGAAAGGTCTTGTTTTTGATCCAATCTTCTAGTCTATATTATTTTACCGGATTGCTAAGTTCACCGGTATTCAGTTATTATTGAAATGTTTGAATTCTGCCATTTTGCTGACTTCGTAGCATTTGATATTTTCTTAGTATTTGCTTCTCAATTCTGCCATTTTGCTGACTTTGTAGCATTTGATATAGCATTTGAGTTTGTAGCATTTGGTGTAGCATTTAAGTTAATTTATGTTCAGTTTATTGAAACATTCTCAATTCTGCCATTTTTCCGACTTCGTAGCATTTAATGTTTTCTTAGTATGCCTTTGCTTACCAAGTGTCTTAGCACGTTTTGCTCTGCTTTTGTTTCTTTGTTGTCCCCCCACCCCCGTAGTTTCTTGATGCTTATGGTGGTTTAAATTAGAATGGCCCTCATAGGTTCCTATGCTTGAATCCTTGGTCTCCAGTTGGTGGAACTGTTTAAGAAGGATTAGGAGACTTGGCACTATTGGAGGAGGTGTGTCACTGGGAGTGGACTTTGAAGTTTCAAAAGACTCACACCATTGCCAGTGTTTTCTCTCTGCCCCTATCTGTGGTTTGAAATGCGAGCTCTTAGCTATTCCTGACACCATGCTTTCATTCCATCCATTGAAATCCTAAGCTCAATCAAATAGCTTATAAGTTGCCTTGGTTATGCTATTTCCTCACAGAAATAGAAAAAAAGTTAAGATATTTATCCTCCTTTTCCACTCAAAGTGTTCCCTCTAATATACTCTATAAAGCTAGTTTAGTGGGAATAAAGTGCTTTAGCTTCTTTTTTTTTTTTTTTTGAGAGTTTTTCTTTTTTCTTCCATTCTTAAAGATAAACTGGCTGGCAACAGTAGTCAGGATTGGTAGTTAAGAGCTTTCAGAAGTTGAGGTACATCCTTCCATGCCCTTTGGGCTTCTAGAGCTTGCATTGTAAAAGCCACAGTTTTTACCGTGTGCTGGCCTGATGTTTTGCTTCTTTTTTTTTTTTTTTTGAGAGTTTTTCTTTTTTCTTCCATTCTTAAAGATAAACTGGCTGGCAACAGTAGTCAGGATTGGTAGTTAAGAGCTTTCAGAAGTTGAGGTACATCCTTCCATGCCCTTTGGGCTTCTAGAGCTTGCATTGTAAAAGCCACAGTTTTTACCGTGTGCTGGCCTGATGTACGGGTCAGCTCTCTCGGCTTGCTGCTTCTAAGATGTTTCCTTCTTTCCTTTGACTATTTCATGTTTTTGATGATAATATGATGTGTAGAATTTTTCTTTCTTGTGTAGTATTCAATGTGCTTCTTGTACCTAGTTGGGCATATCTTTCTCTATATTTGGGATATTTCTATGATTTTACTTAAAATATTTCTCTGCCTTTGGCATGGGTTCTTCTCATTCTTTTATACACATGATTCATAAATGAATTCATAAATTTGATATTTACACAGTGTCCCAATAACTTGACATTTTTTATATGATAGAAACTTCAGTATAATCTATCTGGTTTAATTTGTGTATGATATAAATTTCAGTAAAAAATGTTTAATATTTTTACATATGACATACAATTAATCAAGTACCAGCTATTGAAAATTATCCTTTCCCCATTGAATTATCTTTGCATCTTTTTCCAAAAATCAATTGACCACACATATGTATGGATCCATTTATTTATGGATCCATTGTTTTGATTCTGAGAGCTATTTTTTTCCTAGTAATTCTTTTACTTTTCCAACTCAGTCTTAAAGTTAACTTGACAATTTCTGCAAATAAACTTTCTAGGACTTTGAATGGAATCGTGATAACTCTTTGAAATAATTTCAGAAAAATAAGGATTATTTACTGGAGTGTGAGTGTGGTATGTGTTTGTGTGGTGTATTTTAAAAGCTAATAAAATGGCAGCTCATAGCTCACTTACATAAGAGTCATGGAGCTAAATACTTTCTCCATGGGGGCTTATCAGTGCTTACACCAACACTTAATATCAGTATTTCTCTTCTTTGGTGTTTTGTTGGTCGAGGGCATGATCTCTTGATTTTCCCTTGGAAAGATTGAAGGCTACTAGCTGCTGGAGGTCCAAATCTAAGGTTAAACATAGCCCCCTTTCACAGGGACTTTGGGTCCTTACCTTTCTCCATAGCCATGACTGTGGAATTTGTGTTGTCTCAGAGCCAAGAAACACTGCTCTGGGGGACAGTGATTGGAAATTCATGACATTTTAAAAGTTAGAAAAAAATTCAATTTCAAGAAATTTCAGAGCTGAATGGTAGGCTGGTATCCATTAAAATGTCTAGTGATTATTAATAATTTGTTATGAATAAATTATATACAATAAATTGCTTATTAATTTGTTAGCTTAAATATATTCACATGGTGGGATAGATGGCTACTGGAACAAAGTGATCATAGGATAAGAAAGATATTAACATAGTGATTAGATAATTATTATATCATTATTTTTCACCTATAAATATGTCATTCATGTAGAAACCATATTAAGATCTAAATAAGTTTATTTACTTAAAAACTCATCAAACTATTGAATATGGAGTTTGTTTTGTACTGTTGGGATGGAATCTATGTCACAATTTTTTCTTATTTTTAACTAAAAAATGATTTAGCTACCAAATTAATTTTGTTATCTATTAAATATTCCAATCTTTTGGGATCCGGAGGCACCTAAGTTTCCATCTCCTTTTGGATACTTCTGTGTGGGCTTAGGAACATTGCTCTTGTACTCCTGTGGTTCCATTTCTTTTCCTTGTGGATAGAAAGGGATCATGATTTCTTAAGTGTGCCTTAGAGGAAGGAGTGGGCGTTCGTTTCACATTTCTCTTTAATGACAGACATTCTTTCTGTCCTTGAAAGTTGCCAGAATTATGTCCACCAGCTAAATGAATTTGGCCCATATTCAAGAGTCAGGGCCTATTTGGTGTTAGTGCCATGCTGTGGCCAAGGCCTCTTTGTACCAAGTTGCCTGCCAAGCTTAGCCACGCTCAGCTATTCATCTGATTTCACGGCTAGTGCAGACAGAGCCTGGCTCTCACCTCTTCCTCTAGCAGAGTTCACACCAAAGAGGCAGTACACCCCATCAATCAAGGCGCTTAGCAACAGGGATTCTCGCTCCTCCTACCTGCCTTTTTTTCTTATCTATCTATCTATCTATCTATCTATCTATCTAATTATTAATTTATTTGTTTATTGCTTTTATTGAGCTATACATTTTTCTCTGCTCCCCTCCTTTTCTATCCCTCCCTTTTAACCCTCTGCCATGGTCCCCATGCTCCCAAATTACTTAGGAGATCTTGTCTTTTTCTATTTCTCATGGAGATTAGATCCATGTATGTCTCTTTTAGGGTCCTCTTTGTTGTCTAGGTTCTCTGGGATTGTGAATTGTAGGCTGTTTTTTTTTTTTTGGTTTTATGTCTAAAAGCCACTTATAAGTGAGTACATATGATATATGTCTTTCTTGGTCTAGGTTGCCTTACTCAATCTGTTGTTTTCTAGATCCATCCATTTGCCTGCAAATTTCAAGATGTCATTATTTATTTTCTGCATTGTGGTACTCCATTGTGTAAATGTACCACATCTTCTTTATCTATTCTTCAGTCAAGGGGCCATTTAAGTTGTTTCCAGGTTCTGGCTATGACAAACAATGATGCTATGAACATAGTTGAGCACATGTTCTTATAATTGAAATTTCTTTGGGTATATATCCAAAAGAGGTATTGCTGGGTCTTGAGGTAGGCTGTATTCTAATTTTCTGAGTAATTGCCAGACTTATTTCCAAAGTGGCTATACAAGTTTGCACTCCCACCAGCAATGAAGGAGTGTTCCCTTTATCCCACATCTTCTCCAGCATAAGCTGTCATCAGTGTTTTTGATCTTGGCCATTCTAACAGGTATAAGAAAGAATTTCAGAGTTGTTTTGATTTGCATTTCTCTGATGGATAAGGATGTTGAGCATTTCCTTATGTGTCTTTCAGCCATTTTAGATTTATCTATTGAGAGTTCTTTGTTTAGGTCTGTACCCCATTTTATTTCATTGGATTACTTGTTCTTTTGATGATCAATTTCTTGAGTTCTTTGTATATTTTGGATATCAATTCTCTGTCTGATTTGGGGTTGGTGAAAATCTTTTCTTATTCTGTAGGCTGCCGTTTTGCCTTATTGACCATGTCCTTTGTTTTACAGAAGCTTCTCAGTTTCAGAAGGTCCCGTTTATTAATTGTTGTTCTCAGTGTCTGTACTACTGGGGTCATATTTAGGAAGTGATCTTCTGTGCCAATACATCCAAACATACTTCCCACTTTCTCTTCTATGAGGTTCAGTGTGGTTGGTTTTATGCTAAGGTCTTTGATTTATTTGGACTTGACTTTCGTGCATGGTGATAGATATGGATCTATTTTCATTCTTCTACATGTTGATATACAGTTATGCCAGAACTATTTGTTCAATATGCTTTCTTTTTTCAATTTTATATTTTTTTGCTACTTTGTCAAAAATCAGACAGTAGATGTGTGGATTGATATCCGGGTCTTTAATTTGATTCCATTGGTCCTCCTGTGTAGCAGCTTAAATGAAGGCAGACAGAAATTGTAATAATATATACAACTTTAATTGGGAAAGAGACTTACAGAACCAGAGGTTCCAGAGGAGAACAGGAAAGCAGAAGGGGCGGGGGAGAGCACACCAGCAATATTTATTAGTAAAAAATATCCTCAGGTGACCCCGCCCTACAAGCAAGGCGATTGGCTGGGGCTACCCCTACACTCCTGTTTGTTTTTATTCCAGTATCAGGGTGTTTTCAGTACTGTAGCTCTGTAGTAGAGCTTGAAGTCAGGGCTTGTGATGCCTCTAGAAGTTCCTTTATTGTATAGGATTGTTTTGGCTATCCTGGTTTTTTTGCTTTTCCATATGAAGTTGAGTACTGTTCTTTTGAGGTCTATGAAGAATTTTGCTGGGATTTTGCTGGGCATTGCGTTGAATCTGTAGATTTTGGTAAGATTGCCATTTTTACTATATTAATCTTGCCTATCCAAGAACATGGGAGATCTTTCCATTTTCTGGTGTCTTCTTCAATTTCTTTCTTCAAAGATTTAAATTTCTTGTCATACAAGTCTTCCACTTGTTTGGTTAGAGTTACTCCAAGATATTTTTTGTTATTTGTGACGATTGTGAAGGGCGATGTTTTTCTGATTTCTTTCTCAGTCCGTTTATTATCCGTATAAAAGAGGGCTACTGATTTTTTTGCTGGCTCGGGCCCCCATGCCTTTGTTTTGCTGCAATGATCATCTGTAAACTTTGATATACATTAAAACAGTAAATAAAAGAAATGTCTTGGGAGTCTGTTGGACAACCCTACCAACAACTCAGATAGGGCTCTTCACGACTGGTATTGGGGTTTTTGTTACATGTCTTGACTCTTGGGAGAGTGTTGTCCATTCAGAGACTTATTTGGACTTAGGTTTGGGTTTTTTAAGGTAGATTGTTAGTAGCATGATTCCTTATGACATTTTTTTAGGCATCCTTAGGTTATTTTCTTTCCTCTCCTGTATTTATCTCCTACCACCTCTCTAATTAGAGCCCCTCCCCCACTTTTCCTGTTTCCCCCTCAGATCATTCATACCTACTATCCCCTATCTACTGATCCTCCCATGCCTCTGTCACTGGTCCCTTTTTGCTTTCCTGATTTCTACAGTTTCTCCAGAATATATACTCATATTAGAAGATTTTGAGCTTGGAGACTCCAATGAATGAGAACGTGCACCATTTGTCTTTCTGGGTGTGGCTTACTTACCTCACTGACT
The DNA here is from genome assembly GCF_014885135.2 of Alexandromys fortis. Taxonomy (NCBI): domain Eukaryota; kingdom Metazoa; phylum Chordata; class Mammalia; order Rodentia; family Cricetidae; genus Alexandromys; species Alexandromys fortis. Next base: position 8,983,186 of record NW_026067946.1, read on the forward strand.
TTTTCTTGTCTTGTTACTATCTTTGCTTTCTGAGTAAATGGTGAGGATTCTCTGGGGGAAAGGACAAGAAGAAAGATTCCATGAATGTGGAGCACAAGGTGTCTTTGGGATAATGTTTTTTAGCTGGTCCTGCATAGGAAAGCTTGGGCTGAGAGACGAAAGCATGGTTTTTCTTCATCATTTTGCGGAGGCTATACAGTTGCATAAAGAAGTGGAGCCATACCGCCTCTAGCTGTGTGGCAGTGAAGGACCTTCCCGCCCAATCCTCAGTTCTCTGATCTTTGTCGTGTGCCAGTAGTAAGTTTCCTCTTTTGTGGTTGGTGGATGCACTGGCTGAGATTCTGTAGAGAAACTATTTAGCTCCATGACTATTCCATAAATATTCCACAAGTCATCATTTTTATTTGCTTTAAAACTTCTACTTTTTAGTCAGATCTAGGTCTCAAGATCAGTTCTCTTCTGTGTTTTTTTCCTTGTGTGTGTGTGTATTTTTTTTAAAACGATACTTTAACTTATTTTTTGACAGTTCCATACCTATATAATCTATCTTGGTCATGCCCAGCCTTCTTGCAACAAGGCTGTGATGGTTTTTTTTTTTTTTTTTTTTTTTTTTTGGTTTTTCGAGAGAGGGTTTCTTTGTGGCTTTGGAGCCTGTCCTGGCACTAGCTCTGTAGACCAGGCTGGTCTCGAACTCACAGAGATCCGCCTGCCTCTGCCTCCCGAGTGCTGGGATTAAAGGCGTGCGCCACTATTGCCTGGCGCTGTGATGGTTTTTGATAATTTGGAGCCAGTGAACCATCTAGTTGAGGTTCCTAGTTTCTTCTAGTTCTTTCCTAGTCTACAATAATGGAGTAGACATGTATCTTAGTCAGGGTTTCTATTGCTGTAATGAAACACCATGACCAAGGCAACTTGGGGAAGAAAGGGTTGATTTGGCTTATGCTTTCGTATCGCTGTTCCTCATCAAAGGAAGTCAGGACAGGAACTCAAACAGGGTAGGAACCTGAAGGCAGCTGCTGATGCAGAGGCCATGGAGGGGTGCTATTCACTGGCTTGCTACCCATGGCTTGCTCAGCCTGCTTTCTTATAGAACCCAGGATCATCACCCCAGAGATAGCAACAGCCTCAGTGGACTGGGCCTCCCAGATTGATCACTAGTTAAGGAAATGCCTTAAGGCCAGATTTAATGGAGACATTTTCTCAATTGAGGTTTCCTCTGTTCAGATAACTCTAGCTTGGGTCAAGCTGACATAATATAGTTGGCACAACAGGAAGCCAGAAAGCTGTGCCTTCCGTCTTCAGTGACCTTTTCGTTGCTAATCCTCATGGATGTTGACGCACTAGTTAGGGCTGCAGGTCTATGGCGTCCATTCTCCCCATTTTATATCAGAAAGTTTTGGGATTTTGAAGAGGTCACTACCCAGCCACCTCCTTTTCTTAAAATACTTAGGCAGAACTTTTAGAGGTATGTGGCAAGATTTGGGGCGTTTTGTTGTTGTTATAGTTGGCTAAAACTATCTCAAATATCTGTTTTAAAACATAGGTGAGTTTGTGGCATAAATACTGAATGAGACCAGTTCTGCAAAAAAGAAGAAGATTTGGCTTTAAGAAATGAGGTCTGCAGTTTCTAAGCTGTCTGTGACATTTGTCACTTTGCTGTCTCTAATTTTGGAGCCACTTGCATGAGGCAGATATCATCGTCCTCAGATGGAATTCTTAGCAGGGCTCTTCTGATGTCACTCAAGTCTGGGTCCTCAGCGTCTTGCCCAGAGCCTACCATGTGGCTCTTCAGCCTTATTTTTATAAATACATGAAATGCTTTTCCTGATTTACAAACTGGAAGACTGGGATTGTGAGGAGAGAGATTTGTTTTTTCTTTTTTTTTTTAAAAAAATTTATTTCTTTATTAATTAATTAAAGATTTCTGTCTCTTCCCCACCGCCGCCTCCCCTTTCCCTCCCCCTCCCCCAATCAAGTCCACCTCCCTCGTCAGCCCAAAGAGCAATCAGGGTTCCCTGCCCTGTGGGAAGTCCAAGGACCACCCACCTCCATCCAGGTCTAGTAAGGTGAGCATCCAAACTGCCTAGGCTCCCACAAAACCAATAGGTGCAGTAGGATCAAAAACCCATTGCCATTGTTCTTGGGGTCTCAGTAGTCCTCATTGTCCGCTATGTTCAGCGAGACCGGTTTTAGCCCAGGCTAAGATTTGTTTTTTCTCTTGCTTTCCAGCATCTTTAATAATAGAGTGATGAGTCTACAGAAATCACCGCACTCTTAAAGACACTGGTGGCTTCAGAGGGCCCTTCCTAGGACAGGATTTTAAAATGTTTTTTGGGGAGACAAGCATACAACATTTGCTTTTATTTTCTGTTGGTTGGGGAAGAGTTTTGGAGATAAGAGTGGATGAGATGATGTCCCTGCTTTATTTGACTTCATGAAACTCAATAGCAAGAAGAAAAGGCAAAGGACCAGCCCACAGTGATGTAACCATAGGGGGGTCACAAGAGGGTAATTGATTCCATCTGCCTGGCTCCACTGGAAGAAGACTATTGATCTTCCTTTCCTAGGGAAGGGAGGCCCTGGCTATGGTGATAGAACAGCCAAGGACTAGCCTGTTAGCCTTAGGAGAAAGAACGTTTGAGTTAAAAGCCGCGAGGCTGGTCAATGACGACAAGAGCAGCTATAGTCATTGGATGCTAAGGGCTTTTTAGCCAGTGGCTCATTTAATTTTATTGCAATTCACTCTGTGGATTAAAAAAGGGAGACTTAAACACATCACAAAGTTTGCCTGTAGTACTATAAACAACCACCGGACAGCCAGGTTTCCACCATGGGTCTCTTTGTCTCCTGAGCCTCCCTTCCCCATGTGGCTGTTGAATATTTAGGTGGCCCCACTGGAGGAGAGCTGTGTCCTTAGGAGATAGGATGAGAGGATGCACTGCTTGAGTGTGAAAGTTAAGAACAAGTCCAGAGAAATGTGCTCCTTACGTTTGACAGCCACTGGGACTGTTTTAGGCATCTGATCTTTGATTGTAGTTGAAACCTTTATAAAGATAACCAAAAATGAAAGAAAACCAGTATGCTCCTCACTTAATCTTTTCAGTAATAGGCCCATTGGAATAAGTGAATCCTAAACTTTGTAGTGGAGAGGGGAAAAAAAAAAGCAAGCAAACTCACCCAGACCACATTGCAATGCATGTCTTCATTTTCTTCTCCAGAAACTGACTAAGCAGGCATGAAGACCTGGGTATCCTGGTGTGTACAAGATTTCCTTTGGTGGTCCTGATAGCCAGGGACCACACATTACGAAGCACTGACAAGCACCACCTACTGGCAGTGCCCTTTAATTATAGGCTTCACTGAGCGGCTGGAAGTCAAACGTGTACTTTATGGCTGAACAGGCAGCCTCCGAAGACAGTACCTCAGCAATAAACTGTTGAGCTGTGATGAGTGTGAGGTAAAGCATTTCTTCCCACCTGTGGATTTCACAAGCTGCTTGCCAGAATGATGTAGGGATTTTAATATTTGGCTGATATTTAAATATCAATTCATATGCTCAAGGAGAAATGAAATTCCTTAATTTTTACAGCCCAAGCAGATACAAATCAAAATCCTTCCAAATATCTAAAAATGTCTTAGTTTAGTGTGGTGATCTTCTCACAGGATGTTTTCTGTATCACCTGTGTAAGATTGCAATGAACTTTCCCAACCTGCTAGAAGGAAGGGGTCCCTCTTACTATGAGAGAAAATTCCTAAACCATGTAACATCACTCAAGAAATTATTACAGAAAAGTCTATGATCTCTTGTTAAAAGTTTCAATGTTTATATTTCGATGATAGTCTTCTTATATTGCAGGGAGGATGCAGAGAGCGTACCTGTGCCAGCTACCTGTCCTTGGACCTACCTGTCTGTCTATGTTTCATGTCTGAATAAGAAACGTCACTGGTTTAGCAATTCAGTCCTTTGGCAAAGAGTTTACCTGAGCCCAAGGGAGCATGATCAGTAGTTGCTGTTAATAATTTAGCCCAGTGTCCTGCATTATAGTTAAAGATCAGCAGCACTCTGCAGAGGACTTGAATATTAAAACAGAGGGGAGCCATGTGCACAACTCAGCAGCAACTGGAGCTCTCGGTCAGATTCTATTACAAGGATGCAAGAGAGTGGTGTAGCGTTTGCAAGTAGGATGCAGCCCAATTCCAGGCAATTAACTAAGGACTTCTTGGGCAGTGGCCCAACGTGAGGCTCTCCAACCGAGTTGTAGATAAGGCGAGAAGGGCAGGAGAGAGAGACTGATTCTAGTTGTGTTAGGGGGAAAAGGGTCTAAGATCAAAGCAGATCGAAGTAGATAATGTTCAATGAGAAGTCAAAGCCAGTGGGAGTGATACAAAAACCTCACTTCTTTCAACAGTATATGAAATAGTCAAGGACCGTGTTTTCCCTTTGACCGATCTTGTGTTTCTTATCTGTAACTCTTCTCGTAAATGCTTGTCCTCATGCTCTGAGGGGAAGCATCACCTCTGTGTCACAGGATTCCCTTGTGACTTGCCCGCAGCTCGCTCTCTGTTGCCGAAAACATGCTGAATGAAATAACTTAGGATGTAGGACTTCTGCCATATCTCCCTCTCCTGTCCTCTCCTCTCCTCTCCTCTCCTCTCCTCTCCTCTCCTCTCCTCTCCTCTCCTCTCCTC
>NW_026067946.1:8989855-9029271 GCF_014885135.2 Alexandromys fortis
CCTGCAGCTAGCCGGCTCTCATGAGAACATCCTGTTTGCTTGAGACCCTCAGGACCCTCTCAGGACCTGCAGCTAGCCACTCTCATGAGAACATCCCATGTTTGCCTAGGGAAACAGGATACATGTGCCAATCCTAAAATATCAGCAGTTTACAAAAGAAACAATCCCCCCTATGAAGGACCCCAGCTTAACTGCTGTAACATCATTTTACAAGGCTCTTGACAAACAAATGTAAGGGCAGAGTGAGGTCAGGGCCTCTGGCTGCAAAGCAGGATATTTATGACAGGACGTCTGTCGCCATACCATTTATGCCCCCTGCCCCATTCTAATCAGACCAATAACCATGCATCTCCTTCTGTAATTTCTTGGCCGCCCTCTTTCCTATAAAAAGACCTTCCCCCAGTCTGCAGGCGCGCAAGTCCTCCGAAAGACTTTGTCGCCCGCAGGTACCTGTGTTTACCCAATAAACCTCTTGCTATTTGCATCCGTGTGGTCTCGGCCTGTTCCTTGGCTTCAGGGAGTCTCCTCTCTAGGGAAGTCCTCTCCGAGGGTCTTTCAACCAGCTCTTCCTGTCCTTTAGGGCTGAGCAGTGTCCCTGAATCATAACTGTGGTGGGATAATGCTCTTGTATTCTGTAAAGATTTTCACTTGTGTTGGTTTAATAAAATGCTGATTGGCCAGTAGCCAGGCAGGAAGTATTGGCAGGGTGGCCAGACTAGAAGAATCCTGGGAAGAGGAAAGGCAGAGATGAAGTTACCAGCACTTGCAAGCCAGATGCAGAGGAAGCAAGATGAGAATGCTTTACTGAGAAAAGGTACCAAGCCTCATGGCTAAACATAGATAAGAATTATGGGTTAATTTAAGTTGTAAGAGCTTGTTAGTAATAAGTCTGAGCAATAGACCAAACAATTTAAAATTAATATAAGCCTCTGTGTGTTTATTTGAATGAATGGCTGAATGGCTGTAGACAATAATGTGCGATTCCCCTATATATGCTGTGGATATATGTTTTATTGCCATTGGTTAATAGGTTAATAAAGAAGCTGCTTTCAGTCAAAGGCTTAACAGAGTAATCCAGGTGGAAAATGCAAAGAGAGATGTAGAGAGAGAGTAGGCAGAGTTGAGGAGACGCCATGTAGCTGTCAAAGGAATCAGATGCCACCCTGGAACCTTACTGGTAAACCACGAGCCTCGTGGCAAATGTATAAAATAACAGGAATGGGTTAATGTAAGAGTTATTTAATAAGAAGCCCAAGCTAATAGGCTAAGAAATGTTGCAATTAATATAGTTTTAGTGTGATTATTTCAGGTCTGGGTAGCTAAGAAACAAACGAGTAGCCTCTGCCTACAGGACTGGGCAGGACAGAAACTTTTATCTACATTTAGACATTTTTTAGAGGTTGGAGTCTTCAGCCACCTCTGAAGCTCAGCAGCACAAGGATCTTAGATTTATATACTGTACGATTGCTGTTTTCTGCTTTTGTTGGCTTTAGAATAGTGCCGAATTTCTTTCTTCCTCTTTGTTCAAAGCAAACCACTGGTACGCTACCCTCAAAGAGGTAACCTTTTCCCCATTCGCACTACCAGAAATAATAGCAACTGTTAAGAACTAATGAACCCCCTACAGATATTTATGAAATGTCTCTGGGGTTCCTGGGCATTCCCTCATTCTCCTCAGGATCAGTCAGAATCATCTGTTTTGAAACAGAACAAGAATCTTTACTATCCCTATACCCTTTTCTTGGGACATAGGTTTTTTTCAGTTTTTTCAAAACTAAAAGGTAAATATTGTTTTATGTAGTAGCACCTGAAAATTAGACCCAAGCTGGTAAACACTTTTAAGGATTAATCAATGTCTGTTTTGGTTCTTTTGAATGGTGTGAAGGTAATTTTACCTGCTGTTACTGGCAGTCTATTTAATTACAATGCCTGCAGACGTGAAGACAAGTAGAAACACAAGTCTCAATTATGGTGTCAAGTCAAAGAGCTACTCAAGGTGTCTCCCATCAAGGGAGAGGATGGGGCAAGCCTTGCAGGTCATTGATTCATTTTATTATTGAAAGGACTTAATTCCCCTTTTATACGAGACCATTTTACACACCATGAAAAAGCAGAAAGCTGTTATTTGCTGGAGGTTCACACTGAGTTTTTAGCCGCTGGGTACCAGATCTAATCTAAGAAGATGACAGATGACTTTATTTCATTCATCCAGTGGCCCCACCAAGAAAGCACATAAATGTTCAGACCATCGAGAGGAACAATGGTTTTTGGACCCCACTGTACCCCACTGTTCTTACCTACCACTTAGCAGTCTCATTTTTATAGAAGACCCAGCTTGTCACCTCAACGACCTTGGGCATTTGAACGTGGCTTTGAAAAACTTCACAGTTTTTTTTTTTTCTTTTGAACCAAAATCTTAATTTATCAAGAAAGCACAAATGATTGAACTGGTTAAGTCCATCTGTTGCCAATTTATTTTCCATCATAAACAACAAAAGCAGATCCTACAACTTGTTGTGCCTAAATTGGATGAGGGGCAGTTGGAACCGAGTATGACAGCTGCACGATGGAGAGCCCCTTACCAGTGACAGACATACAGAGTGGGTGTTACTTCACCCTTGCAAGAGGCACTGCAACAGAATTTGTAGAATGAGTTTTGTGTCCTTGTGGGCTGGGACCAGCTAAGCCTGTCTCTAAGCTTGACTCTCCATAGTGACTCTGTCTCTGATCTTTCTTCCCTTCGGTACAGGGGAAACTGTAGGTCACAGGCTAAGTGTGTTTACTTGGATCCATTCCTCTGACTGGAGGTCTTCCGTGACTAGAAGGTGTGTGACCCTGGTAGTACAACAGAAAATCCCCCTCGAAAAATAACTAACTGATCAAAGGCTCCAAAAGCTGAGGCGAGGAATCACCTCTGAAGCCGTAGTGTTCTTAATTTGCAGAAGCGAGCATTTGCAGCGTGTGAAAACCGTCCTGGGGAGGGAGGGCACACGTTGACTTCCCTACACCTCCACAGATAATTGTCTGTGCTGATGTATCATTTTTTTTTCCTTCATGGGAAACTTCAGGGAAAGAGTGCATTCAGTGAAATGGAAAAAAAGAGAATGCAAAGATGTGTTTTTAATTACTGCGATGAAGTAAGCTGTGCAAAAAAAAAGGGGGGGGCTCTTAGCAGCTCTTGTGGTTAAATTTGGTGAACAATTTAGTCAGTCTGGGGAGGGGGTTACGCACAGAGTTATAAAAGAACAGACTTCCTTGGACATTAAATAGGCATCAGTTGTCAAGTAGCAAATTGCATGGCACTTGGAGCAGGGAAAAAGATGGGAGGGTATCGTCAGGCGGCTGTGCTGTGACCTCTCCCCGAGCCCACCCCTCTCTTGTCTCTTGAAGTATTCCATTCAGTCTCAGCTGCCCTCCTCTCACCCCAGTAGGGATAAGGAGGAGGAACAAATGTCCCTTCCTTTGTAGCCTGCCGTTTTAGAAGGGACTTGAGGTTGTCTTTGAATATATTTTTGTTTAAATTGCTTTCCCATGCAAATCTTTGTTCTCGATCTAATTTTGGTCATTTCTCTGCAATGCTCTTTCCCAAAACAAAAACAAGAATAGATGCTACTGCCACTGAGAAACTTGGTTTCCCCAACCCCCTAACTGTTCTTAAGCCTGTTCTCTTTTATATCTGAGAACTGTGGGAGCTTGGCCTGTTGAGCTAAGTGTCATCCCCTCTCCCCCATGATGCACCTGTCCTAAGATGTCCAGTGTAATTGTAGCCTAAAGTTTTGATTCCTGACAGAAGTGGTCCTTAAACAGCTGGATTTCCTTCTGGCTGTTCACTATTTTGTATTCTTCTCTGGCCCAGTTATGTTGGATGCTTTCCAAGTTTGAATGACCATTCAGAGTCCCTTGAGTGAACCTGTCACACTGGCGAGAATCATCTCTTGCATATAAATACTTAAAAATATCCCTTCATGTAGGTAATGTTTTTTTCATATGTCTGCATTCTTGAATCAAGAAATATTCCCAGTAGTGAGTGTATTGGGTCAAAGGTTATTAGTATTTTAATTTCTTGAGATAGTTTGAAGAGGCAGTATATTCTAGACTATGAGTGCCAAATTGACTTTTGATATTGTCAAAATCCAGCACTTTCATTACTGAATTCTGTTTGCAATCTTAAAAGTTAGAAAATGGTACCTGGTTCTTTTGAGTTTGCATCTCCTTAATAACTGGCAAGGGAGCATCCTTTCTAGTACATGTATTTGCCACTTGATCTATAATTTCAAATGCCATTTTATATAAGTTGAAGGAATATTGAGTTTATTGAACATTAAATAGGGAAGGAGAGAGAGGATAAGTAAGGAAATGGAAAAGGAGAGAGAGAGAGAGAGAGAGAGAGAGAGAGAGAGAGAGAGAGAGAGAGAGAGCATGTGTTCTAACAATAGCCATTGGCAGCTTGTGACCTTGCTCAGATATGAGCCCATCTTACAAAACCTGTCCCGATTTAAAATTAGATTAACATAGGGCCAGTCCAAATGCATAGGCTGTAGGAACCAAAGCCTTCTGTTTAGCTCTGCTCTGCTCCTTTGTTGTGAATGTGTTTAATGTTACCATATGTTCTCCTCCCTTTGAGATGGGCACCTTGCCATGTGTATAGCGCTTTGAGACTATTAATTACCCTGTATGAAGTAAGAGTCTCTTCTCAGAGGGCTCCAGTTCTCCACAAGATCTGGGTTCTAGTTTTGGGAGGCTTTAGAGGGGCTGCTTCTTATTTTGAGGCATGCAGTGGCAGCACACATAACTTCTGTGAGATTTTATGATAACTCGGCTCTCTACAGGGGCTGGAGAATTTGAAGAAGGCATTAGTCATTGGTGATCCTGTTGGAAAACTTAAAACTACTACCTGACTCCAGCTCTACTTGGGTATGTTTAGTATTGCTAGCATTTGTTGTTGTTTTGTTTGTGGCATTGATTGCTAATGAAGATCCACAGGCTAGAAGATCAGAGCAGAGTATACCCTGCTCTAAGTAGGACAGTCAGCGGGTGGCTTTGTTCAGTCACTCACTTCTTCAATCATTCATTAGTTCATGCATGACTCCAGCTCATGTTTATGGAAAAACCGATGGTGCCGGGCACCCTGCTAAGAGCTCAGGTTCAGGACGGTTGCACTAAGGAAATGCAACCATTCCCTGCCTGGTTTCCTGCTGCTGAGTCTTTGAAAGTCTTTGAAGTCTGCCCCCTTCCAAAGGAAGCAAACTTTCCTTAACAAACTAACCGATTAATCCAATGCCCTACCTGTCCCCTTTCCTGGGCACACACAAGCTGATAAGATTCTTGAGAGAGGGAAAGAGTTGGAGAAACACAAATGGCTTCAAGCTAGGGACTTGGAGGATCTGGAGCAGAATGCAGAAGACACAGAACCAGTACTAGCCAAAAGTCAGGCCTGTTAGAGCCCTTATTGGTTTGAGACGTCTGGAGGCGGATGATGGCCGTGATTGGAGACACAGTGGATCTGGTGGTAATGGAGAAGGCAGATTCATTAGAACCCTAACTTCATAGCTCCAAAGATGTATTCCTTCAATCTTCTTCAGTTAACCACTTCTGCCACTGTCTCTAGGTGGCAGTGTTTCCCCTTTAACAATGTCCGGAAATTTCGACCACATAGCTCTAATACCATGAGGTAAATCTGAAAACTGGACATAAATCTTCAAAATAGGAGGCTAGCCAAAAGAAGTCCTGCCACACACACACACACACCAAGTAATGTAGCTGTTTTTCTTCTAATTTATGGCCTTGGCTTGCTACCTGCAACCTAAAAACCCAGTTGACCCTGTCCAGTTGCCCCATGTCGAAGAGCCTGTGAGCCTGTGTGTTGCTAACCTAAAGAACCAGAGACCAGAATATGTCCCTCTTGGAGAGTAGCAGAGAAGACAAGCTTAGGTTGGAGTCAGAGGATCCTGTTTAGTACGTTGGTCATGCAAACATAATAAAGCCAAGTTATTCTTCAAAGTACAAAACCTTAGAGGATAAAAGATAGAGGTTCTTGCACAAGAAACAATAGAGTTGGAAGCCAAAGGATGTGGCTCTGAAGACATGGGGCAGTGTGTCTGTGAGGACGTGGACAGTGTGACTGATGACATGGACAGTGATTGTGAGGACATGGGCAGTGTAACTGAGGACATGGACAGTGACTGTGAGGATATGGACAGTGTGACTGAAGACATAGGACAGTGTGTGTGACTGAGGACATGGACAGTGTGACTGAGGACATGGACAGTGACTATGAGGACATGGGCAGTGTGACTGAGGACATGGGCAGTGTGACTGAGGACACGGACAGTGACTGTGAGGACATGGACAGTGTGACTGAGGACATGGACAGTATGACTGAGGACATGGACAGTGTGACTGAGGACATGGGCAGTGTGACCGAAGACATGGACAGTGACTGTGAGGACATGGACAGTGTGACTGAGGACATGGGCAGTGTGACTGAGGACATGGGCAGTGACTGTGAGGACATGGGCAGTGTGACTGAGGACATGGGCAGTGTGACTGAGGACATGGACAGTGACTGTGAGGACATGGGACAGTGACTGTGAGGACATGGACAGTGACTGTGAGGACATGGGACAGTGACTGTGAGGACATGGACAGTGTGACTGAGGACATGGACAGTGTGACTGAGGACATGGGCAGTGTGACTGTGAGGACGTGGACAGTGTGACTGTGAGGACGTGGACAGTGTGACTGAGGACATGGACAGTGTGACTGAGGACATGGGCAGTGTGACTGAGGACATGGGACAGGAGAGGATATGAAAACAGAGAAGAGAGCCAGGGTCATCTAACTCTGACTGTCAAGGATTATGACTGAGAACAGTTAAGCATGGATTCTGATTTTGAGATGAAATGTACATAGAAGGAAACAGAGGGTGGGCAGAGGTGACCGTCGCCATGGCAGAGGTGAAAGCACCCTGTATGCTGAGCCATTGAAGCTGTATTCTGGGAACCGTGAAAACTGGGGAAATCTGGTGCTGAAGACCATGTAGACAATTAATGTGGTGTTTGGCAAGAAGGCAAGGAGAAACATGGCGGTGACAATCAGCTCTCAGATACTATCCCGATATTCATACGCCTTATAGTACTTTCCTCCTCAATATAACCCACAAGTCAATTCAGTCTCTGCTTCAAGCTCTCACGGAAAACAGTGGTATGCGTTTTTTTTTTCCCTTTCTCTTTTTTCTCTTTTTCTTTTAAAGCAGGAAAATGATTCTTTGAACCAAAAAAGGAATTTTGGTAAACATCCTTCCTTGGATGCTTGCTCCCCGAGGAAACTAACACAGGCCCAGAGGGCTCAGAGACAGAACAGGGAGCAACAGGACACTGGCCTCAGGCAGCACCTCCAGACAGCGCTGAGTAAACAACCTCCAGAGGAGAGCAGTGCCTCCATGATGCATGCTGGGCATGACAAACCCAAGACAGTGGCAGACCTGGGGACATTAAGAGATTTCCTAGGAAAAAATGCCACTTGTCCTAGGAGGTTGTAGGCAGATCAGAAAGAGGGACTGTCCCTTCAGATCTGGGAACTCTATACAGGAAAAGTCTGGAGCCTATAATTAGGACCCATAACTGACTTTTTATTAAAGAAAGACATGGAAATTTTCAACTACTCCTAAAAATAGACACCAGTAGACCCATAACTCAGTTTCAAAGATGATGTGGCCAATTTTATTTCCTGTGCATCCCCCATTTCCCTTCAGCATTTTTGAAGTCCATCCTTGTTGTATTGCGTTTCTCTACAAAATCCTTCAAAATCTATCTACCGAGTATCTAGTAATCATTCAACCTTCTAATTGTCTCATAAATGTCACTTATTCTTCCTTTTTAAAAAACTGAATTTAAATCAGATATACCCACTATGATTGTTTTCCATGTATTTAAATCTGCGGGTTTTCCCATCTTTTTCTTTTTCTTTTTATTTCCTTCAGTGAATTTGTGGAAGAAAAATAAAGGATATAAGGACCTCTCTGCAACAGATTCATAGAGATCTCCAAATCTGTTTAATAAGCACACAACTACATTGCCTTTTTGCCTTCACTGTAGTTTGATATAACCAGGGTACTGGCTTTTGGCATGGAGCATAAGAAGAACAGTGGAAACCCACATGCCTGCCCATAGAGACCCCCCCAGGAACCACCACTATTACTTTTCTTTCCTAGTTGAATGCCGGGAGCATTTCTTTAACAAATAAACTTTTATATAAATCTCATTGGATAGCAGCGATTCTCAATTCTGGATATATGTTAGAAACCTCATGAAAGCTTTTAAAATAGATGGATGCCTGAGTCCTACCCTGGGTCAATTTATTTTATTTTATTGTTTTTAACTTTCTATTTTTATCTATCTATCTATCTATCTATCTATCTATCTATCTATCATCTATCTATCTAACAATCTTTTCTTATTTTACATACCAATCCCAGTTCCCACTCCTCCCCTTTCACGCTCCTCACCCCACCGTCTCCCCACCCTATCCCCATCCACTTCTCAGAGAGGATATGGTTTCCAATGGGGAGTCAACAAAGTCTGGCACATCACTTTGAGGCAGGACCAGGGCCCTGCCCCCTATATATAGACCGAACAGGTATTCCTTCATAGGGAATGGGCTCCAGAAAGCCAATTCATGCGCTAGGGATAAAGCCTGGTCCTGCTGCTAATGGTCCCACAGACAGCCCAAGCCTTACAATTGTCCTCCACATTCAGAGAGCCTAGTTTGGTCCTATGCAGGCTCCCTTGCTGTCAGTCAGGAGTCAGTGAGCTCCCATAGCTGTGTCTGTGGGTATCCCCATCATGGTCTTGTTCATATTATCACTCCTCCCTTTCTTCAACTGGACTCTGGGAGTTTGGCCCAGTGCTTAGCTGTGGATCTCTGTATCTGCTTCCATCAGATGCTGGATAAAGAAGGTTCTATGATAACAATTAAGGTAGTCATCAATCTGATTATAGGGGAAAGTCAGTTCAGGCACCCTCTCTTCAATTGCTTAGGATCTTAGCTGGAGTCATCCTTATAGATTCCTGGGAATTTCTCTAGAGCCAGGTTTCTTCCCCCCCCCCCCCCNCCCCCCCCCCCCCAACCCCAAGAGCCAGGTTTCTTGCTAGGCCCATAATGGCTCCCTCAATCAAGATATCTCTTTCCTTGCTCTCATCTCTGCCCTTTCCCCCACATCTCAGCCATCCCATTTCATCATGTTCTCCTCTTCCCTCCCAATCTCCCCTTCCCCTCCCCTTCCACTCTGTCTCCCTCCCTCCCCCCACATTCCCAATTTTCTCAGGAGATCTTGTCTATTTCCTCTTCCCAGGGAGGTCCATGTATGTCTCTTTTACGGTCGTCTTTGATACTTAGCTTCTCTGGGGTTGTGGTCTATAGGCTGGTTATCCTTTGCTTTATATCTGATTTTCACTTATGAGTGAGTACATACCATGTTTGTCTTTCTGGGTCTGGGTTACCTCACTCAGGGTGGTTTTATTTTTTCATGTTTCATCTGTTTTTCTGAAAATTTCAAGATGTCATTGTTAGAAATCTCATGAGAGCTTTTAAAATAGACGGATGCCTGGATCCCACCCTGTGCCAATTTAATCTGAACCACTGGAAGGGGGTTCAGAGCATTTAAAGCACAGAATTTTTTGAAAACCATGACATGTGATTCTAACCCATTAGCAGAGTCATGATTGATTGTGGGGTCAGCTATGAGGTTCCGTTTCCTCTTCTTCCTGAGGTGCTGAGCTGAAAAGTCCCTGTAGGTGTTTTATTTTGCTGAACAAGGATGTCAAGCAGTAGAAGAGTATCTGATTGGCCGTCAGGGTTCTTGGAGATAGTGTCACGAAGCCTGGTGTATGATCTTTCACCCTCCAGTTGCCTTTACAATACCGCTTTGGTGGCGCTTGTTGCCTAGTATGCGGTCTTAAAGCCCTTCATTGTAATCTTCTCAGTACAAGAGTGGTTCTGCCCAGAATGGAAGGCATTCTAAAGGAGCGCTCTGTGTCCCACTGACAGAAATGGCAGACACACTGTGGTTTTCACTAAGAGTTTTTGATGAACGAACAAGTAATGAAGCACAGCGGAAGATTACGGAAGTCGCTGTGCAGAGCAATTCTTTTAGGTAAGAGACTAAAGTGTAAAGAGAAATGAAATGAGGAACCAGCTACCTCAGAGGAAGCCAATGCGAGAGAGTTTCTTGTAGACTGGGCCTGGAGAGGAGAGTTATCCAGGGGACAGCCAGGCCCACAGTATTGTTATAATCATAAGTTACATGTAGTGCCCAATATTAAACAATTGCCCAAGTCCTGCACGAGTAGCGTAGGATGACCCGACTTGTGATCTAGTCCAGAAATTTTCAGGGTCATCTGTGAGTCCCTGGAAGTCCCTAAGAAGTCCCCAGGAACTCTCCTACCATGTATTATCCACCTTTTCCTTGCATTGATTGACATTTGCATTAGTGACACGAAGAATGATGGAGGATTTGGTACTTCAGTAGTTGACACCAAAGTAAACCAGGAACTACTGTGCTTTTTTTTTTTTTTTTTTGGCTGCCTTAAACATTGTTCTATTACTGTGAATAGACACCACGATCATGGCAACTCTTTGTTTTTAATTGTTCAGCTCTTTTTTTTTTTAAATATTTATTTATTATGTATACTACATCCTGCCTCCATGTATGCCTGCAGGCCAGAAGAGGGCACTAGATCTCATTATAGATGGCTGTGAGCCATCATGTGGTTGCTGGGAATTGAACTCAGGACCTCTGGAAGAGCAGCCAGTGCTCTTAACCACTGAACCAGCTCTCCAGCCCCACGGCAACTCTTATAAAAGAAAACATTTCACTGGGGCTTGCTTATACTTTTAGAGCCCATTATCATCACAGTGGGAGCCTGGCAGCGTGCAGGCGAGCATGATGCTAGGGAAACAGGAAGCCGCAAAAGAGAAACACTGGGCCAGGCTTGAACTTTTGAGACCTAAAAGCCCACCCCCAGTGACACACTTTCTCCAACAAGGCCACATCTACTCCGCCAAACCACACCTCTTAATCCTTCTAAGTAGTGCCACTCCTTGATGGCTAAGCGTTTAAATATATGAACCTATGGGGGCCATTTTTACTCAAACCACCACACTGGTCATATGCTTACAGCATTTTAAAAAATGACATTTTGTAACATTTTGTGGTATCTTCTTCAATTTCTTTATTTAACGACTTAAAGTTCTTGTCATACAGGTCATTCACTTGTTTGGTTAGAGTTTCTCCAACATATTATTTCTTTCTTGGCCTACTTATCATTTGTATATAGGAGGGCTACTTTTTTTTTTTTTTTTTTACTTAATCTTGTATCCCGCCACATTATTGGAGGTGTTTATCAGCTGTAGGAGTTCCCTGGTAGAATTATTGGGGTCACTTATGTATACTATTATATCATTTGCAAATAATGAAAGGTTGACTTCTTTCCTTCCAACTCGTATCCCCTTGTTCTCCTTTTGTTGTCCTACTGCCTTAGCTAGAACTTCAAGTGCTTTAATGAATAGATATGGAGAGAGTGGACAGCCTTGCCTTGTTTCTGATTTTAGTGGAATCGCTTTGAGTTTCTCTACATTTAGGTTGATTTTGGCTATTGGCTTGCTGTAAATTATATTTATTATGTTTAGTTAGCTTGGTCTGTTTGAGGGGCCCCTGGCAGTGGGACTGGGATCTATCCCTGGTGCCTGAGCTGGGTTTTTGGAACCCATTTGCTATGGTGGGATGCCTTGCTCAGCCTTGATGCAGGGAGGAGGGACTTGGTCCTGCCTCAACTTAATGTGCCAGGCTTTGTTGAGTCCCCTTGGGAGGCCTTATCCATTCTGAGAAGTAGATGGGGTTGGGGTTGGGGTTGGGGAGAGGTAGGGGTGGAGCAGGAGGAGGGTTGGGAGGGGGAACTGTGGTTGGTATGTAATATGAATAAAAAATAAAACAATAGCAAATAACAAATAAACACACACACACAAAAGAAAGAAGAAAATAAAACAATACCCTGAGAAATTCTGTCAATGACCAAAGTTGAACTTTCAAACACAGGTTAGAATCTTGGAAATCATGTATCCGTATTGTTTTGATGGATGCAGCCCACATAAATAAAAGGATTTGGGTTCTTTAATAATACTGAGGAATGCAGAAGAGGTCCTGTCATCAAACAAGGGATTAAAGGCCATCGCCCCATCCCATTATCTCATTGTTCAGATGGAAGAAACTGAGACAGAGAGGCCAGGCATTAAAATTACTGAAATAAGTTATTAATATTAGAAGTGATACTACTTTATTTTTTCCCAGAAGAAAGCACATTTTGACAAACCCAGTAAGTCTTTCTTAGAAATGTTTCTGTTGGGTGTTCTCATGACCTGTCAATGCAGCTGTTGTCAGTGAAATTCTAAGCTTGAATAATGTATAGCTTGGTGCAGCTTCCAGAAACAGGTGATGTACCTTGGAATGTCTAAACTCTAAAATCTTCAGATTGGTCTTAAGAATACATCAGTTTGGAAAAGTAAAGAAGAAAATAGCATCTAGAAGAGGGGTGATAGCAACTGAAAAACTTATAACTTCTGCTAGTTAGAGCTTGTTAGTGTCTAAGACGCCATAAGAAGTCAGAATCCCGACTTTCAGCCTAGGTGAGTATAGAAAACAGGTTAGGAATGAAGTCTTTTTCATGATGAGCTGAAATGGGTGAGTGCTGGGGTAGGGAGCTAGGTGCGTGGAGAGGATACATCACAGCCTGGGCTGACCAATGTAATACTGTGGGATGAATGATGCTGAGCTCAAGCCATGCAAAACTGGTAGGTCCTGGCAAAGAGACACAGAAAGCTAAGTGCTTGAGGGAACGGCAGAAGGAGGGGGCAGAAGGAGGGTGATGTAGGTTTCAAGTCAGTATTGCTGATGTGCGCATACAGTGTATCGTTACCCAGACTCATCAATCATCTAAAATGACAGTGACCTAGATTTTCCTGATAGATCCAGAATAGAGGGTCCTGCACCCTATAGGTTCCCATGCTAGCCCCCACTAGCCATGTTTCCTCCATTCACAGCTGAGATCTTTGGGGCTTCTGTCTACTTTAGGTTGCCCTCTATGTAGAGGCCCCCAGATTTCTCTATACAAACAACCTCCATTTTGTATCTAGTCCAGGTTTGTCCCTCTGAGAGTATATGGGCAGCAGTGTGACTTCTGAGTGTGAGATAGCTGCTAGGGGTTGGCTCCCTGAAGGGAGTATGGGTAGAGCTTGACACATTGTCTATACACTCAAGCACAGGAGGCTCCCTCATGGCATAGATGGGCCGAGGGTCATGAACTGGCTAACCACACACTGTCTTATCCCTCCAAAACTCTCAGAGGATCCTGGGTTCTAAGTATACATTTGACCTTCTCCAGTTTACTGCCTCATTCTGGTCAGGGCGAGAAGACAGAAGAACGTAGCCATCTGGCTGCAGGATGGCATGTGTACTCTTGTCTGGAGTTCTACGATGTTAAGGCAAAAGCTGTCCCAAACTCTTGACAGACATTGTGGCTAACCTCTAACACCGCCCTACTCAACATGAACCGTGGCCTCTGTCCCCAGTCACTTCTTATCTAGGAAATGAAATTACAGGGGCATAACCTGGTTTTGCCTTGTGAACTCTTAGAGAAATAAACATGCTTGTATCTAGGCATTACATTAAAGGAATCTGTGAGCCATTAAAGCAGTCAAAAAGGTCAATTAGCTTCCCCCTGTTGGGGAAAGAGCTGGACTTTGAGCACAGCTTGTGAACTGTGCTAGGAGACACTGGGCACAGAGTGGACATCCTCTTCGTATTCAGGGTGACTGCATGCTGCTGTGGTTGGAATTGCTCCTCTCCTTCATTCTGAAGAGAGGCTACCCCAGGGGATAGCCTCTGACTCATCTGCAATTTCCAGGGAGGCAACCCCTGCTATATCAGTTTCAGATGCAGAGGAATAACCCAGAAAAGCTGATTTCTTCAACCAGCATGCTGGGCGCACTCCATACATTGGAGACAAGCCTGCTGACTCACCCTCCTAAAGGCAGATGGCCCAATTAACACTCAGAACAGTAGCTGCTGCTGGGAGCACAGATATGGCCTTCTAAATCCCTGCAAGTTACTCACAAAGATGGCTGCCATTGTGCTTCTACGGTGTCTCTAAGTACTTGTCATTATTTGCTCACTGAGACTTAAATGTAGACAGCACTGCTCTGAGCCAATACTGCTCTAAGTACTTTAACCTGCTAGTGCATATAATCATCATGTAAACCTGTATTGTAAGCATAATAATAGATTCTCTTTTACAGCCGAGGAATCCAGGCCATGCAGTACTTAGGAAGATGCTTAAGTGTATACAACTGGATTGTAGCGACCTGGGGACATGAGCTTGGACCATTGGCCTCTAGGTTCCAGATCCTGTCTGGTTTGCTCTTTTTGAAAGCTGGTTAGTGCAGACTTTGCTGTCCTATTTCATTGATGGGGAATGTGGAGTCAAGGCTTCCAGGTTTGCCAGCTTTCCAAGGTAAGCCTGTTGGCTCAGGCATGCCACTGTTGAGAACGAGGAATCACTTTACTAAATGGATTGCACTGCTGAGTCACTCCGGATCCTTTTCTGAAAATTCCAAATGAACAGGAGTTTGTCAAGCACTGAAAGGATCGACACCAGAAAGGCCAGGCTTGCCCTTGGCATTTCCTTCCTAGGGTCCGACCAGATGGAAGAAGCTGAGGTCACTTCTCAAATGTCTTGAGTCCTGTGACCAGGCAGGATGGAGATTTGTGAGGAACGGTATCACCCCTGTTCCCTGCTGATCTTGGGAACTTTGGGGAATAGGGTCAACAAAGCCCTAGACAAAGCCAGGCAACATGAGATAAATAATTCATTGCGGAGTGGAAAGATCACAGGATTTAGATTGGCATCCCTGACTTAGGCCGCCTCCATCATTTACTTCACCATGGAGTCTCCACTTCTGTGCAGGTGAGGGGTTCACAGTGAGGGTGGACAGAGAGCGAGCTATCCCAATGAATCCTAGGTTCCTTTCTGTTTCTTGTCTAGAGTCTGATGTGGGTTTTGGAGAGACCTTCCAAAATCTCCCTCTGCAGGTATTTGGCTAGTAGAGAGGGTGCCCTGCCAGCTCTCCATCCCCTGGTCTCCGGAAAGCAAAGACCTCCCTGGCACAGCCCGCTGAGCCTACTGACGCAATGGCTCTGGATGAAGGCCCAGCTCTGCCTGGCCCTTAGCCTGGGTTGCTTTAAGCCAAAACACAGGAGCCAAGAGCTTGCCTGGGGATGTCCAGAGGCTTATGGTCACCTCTCCTCTTCAGAGCATTCTTCTCCACACTCCAGGGGACACTGAGACATTTACAGATGCAAAATGGGACAATTTATGCCACGTTTCTCCTCCCTTTTTCTCAATGGTTTAATAATGTGTTATGATGTAAAAAACCAAAAAGGATAAACAACCGTTCCTGAGTGGCATCAGACTGGGCAACTGGTCCCTTGGGTTAGGGTTGTACAGGGCTAGGGCGTTAGAACTTCTCAGGTGTTTTGTTTATTCTTTAGAGGGGAAACAGGGGCTCTGGGGGTCTAACACTTCCAAAGCATCTTTGTTGACTTCCTGGCTCAGAGGTTCTGGAGGGACCTGGAGCATATGCTCCGCATTGATTCACATTTACATACTTTTCTGTATCCATTATCTCACCTCATTAGGGCTTGGAAGGGGAAGTGGACCCGAGTGTGTCAACAGCATGTGCTTTCCTGAGCCCTGTGGAGAATTGTCCCACACGGTAAATGAAACAGTTGCAAGGGCTGGCCAGGGACCTGCAGGGGCGCGGGCGTCTCCGGGCCGAGGCCCAGCAATGCCTGGCCGTTTTCAGAGGGTCCAGCTGTGCCAAGTCACATGTCTCCTCCGTAAGGGAGCATCCCAGGCCAGGCGGCTCTGTGATTGATGAGCCTGCCTGAACTCCAAGTGCCTCACAGGGCTTTGGTTCTCCGCATGCCTGCCTTCCTTGAGACAAGAAGCAAATGGTTAAAGTAAATCATATCCTTCCTTCTTTGCTGGGGGGAAAGGCTAAAATTGGCTATCCTTTAAAAGAGGGCATGGTCAGTAAACTATCATTTATTTCTTAATGAAACAGAACACAGGGGGACCTCTGTGGTCAAGGTTGATCAAGAAGTGTCTGGCATACTGTGGTGAGAGATGAGTGAGACCCGACTTGCTCGAGTCACCTTCAGGTAGGTCTCAGATCTATGCACACGTTAATATGCCGTATTACTACCACTCCGTATCACCCAGCAGCCCTACTGAGGACTGTCTCAAACATCTGTGGCCAACGGATCCTCAGGGGCCTCTTTCTCGTTTCTCCCCTGAGATGTCTTTTCACCTCCTTAGTGGACTTGACCCTGTCACTCATGCGTCCAGATGACTCCTCTGAGGCTCAGTTTCTTCATCTGTTAAGAAAGTGGCATCGTGCTGACCGGGTTGAGACACGAGGGTACTGTACAGCAAGATGACCCAATATTAACTGCCATGTACCTTATGGTGATAGAGTGTCACGTGAAGTAGAATGGTGTAATTTCAACACGAATAAAGCTATTTTTTCCTAGACTCTAAAAAGCTTATCTTTTCTCTTTTTTTTTAATCTTTTTTTTAATTTATTAAAGATTTCTGTCTCTTCCCCACCGCCACCTCCCCTTTCCCTCCCCCTCCTCCAATCAAGTCCCCCTCCCTCGTCAGCCCAAAGAGCAATCAGGGTTCCCTGCCCTGTGGGAAGTCCAAGGACCACCCACCTCCATCCAGGTCTAGTAAGGTGAGCATCCAAACTGCCTAGGCTCCCACAAAGCCAATAGGTGCAGTAGGATCAAAAACCCATTGCCATTGTTCTTGAGTCTCAGTAGTCCTCATTGTCTGCTATGTTCAGTGAGACCGGTTTTAACCCAGGCTTTTACAGACCCAGGCCAGCTGGCCTTGGTGAGTTCCCGATAGAACATCCCCATTGTCTCAGTGTGTGGGCGCACCCCTCGCGGTCCTGAGTTCCTTGCTCGTGCTCTCTCTCCTTCTGCTCCTGATTTGGACCTTGAGATTTCAGTCTGGTGCTCCAATGTGGGTCTCTGTCTCTGTCTCCTTTCATCGCCTGATGAAGGTTAATATTCAGGAGGATGCCTATATGATTTTCTTTGGGTTCTCCTTCTTATTTAGCTTCTCTAAGAACCCGAATTATAGGCTCAATGTCCTTTATTTATGGCTAGAAACCAAATATGAGTGAGTACATCCCATGTTCCTTTTTTTGGGTCTGGCTTACCTCACTCAGGATAGTGTTTTCTATTTCCATCCATTTGCCTGCAAACTTCAAGAAGTCCTTGTTTTTTACTGCTGAGTAGTACTCTAATATGTATATATTCCATACTTTCTTCATCCATTCTTCAATTGAAGGGCATCTAGGTTGTTTCCAGGTTCTGGCTATTACAAACAATGCTGCTATGAACATAGCGCCCGCAGACGGAGCGAGCTTATCTTTTTTCTTTGAGTCTTTTTTTTAAATATAATATTTTCTCATTCCACACAGCTATCCCGATTCCTACTCCCTTTTTCCTCCCTCCCCAGCGCATCCACTATCCACTCCCCAGAAAAAGCAAGATCCCCCATGGGGAGTCAACAAAGTCTGGCACATCACTTTGAGGTAGGAACAAGGTCCTCTTTCCCATATCTAGGCTGAGTGAGGTATCCCTCCAAAGAGAATGTGCTCCAAGACACCCTATCAAGCACTAGGGATTATTGATTACCCATTGATTTGGTAATCTGATAGTTCTGGGCTGGCTGTGGACAAGGCATGGTGAGACCAAATGTCCTATGGAACAAGAGAGAAATGGTTGGTGTTTTCTTTCCGAGCATGTCTGAAGTATAGGAATTAAGCAAATTCACTAATTACTGAGGAAAACCATGAAACAAGCATCTCTTACCAACCTGCCTCTCTGGGTGTAAAGAGAGCAGAGGGAAATTCCAGCCAGGCAGGATGAAAGGGAGCCGCAGAGAAAATCCGCGGTGAGAGGTTAGATCATCCAACCACGGTGCTGTGGCATGACTCAGGACGTGGGAACATCACTTTATCGGTTCGAAGTTGCCAGGACCTTCCCCCCAGCGTTCTGAGAAAGGCTTCTCAGGGGTTTGTGTTCATCAGCTCTGAATTAAGTGGCTCACAGTGCTATTTGCTTTAGGGAAACTTGAAAAGGGCTAATCAGGCCCTGGAACATGCAGTACAGAGAGGGGAGTGGATTAGAAAGTGAAATCAGGCGTCAGGACCACAGTTCACCCTCATGGAAAGGAGCCTTTTGCCAACCCTTCCCAGGCGCTCTCCTTTCAAACATCCCCTCATTACCATTTGAAAACATGTGCTGGTTCAGCTGCTCTTGGAGTCTGCAGCTTGGCAGAGCAAATGGATAGGATTAGCCCTATGTCCTAGTTCGAGGGCAAGGAATGCTGGGTCGTTGACAACTCAGAACCTGGGAGTGTTGACAGGGGTAGGGCCTGCTTATGGAATCTGGAAGCTCTTAACACAAGGCCTTCAGTGAGGAAGGGGTTTGGTAAGGAGGCTGCCAGGTGATGGCTGAGAATCGGGACCAGCCTGGTTGTGGCAGCTGTTCCCTGACAGAAGGATCATTCTGCCATCGTTCTAAAAGAAGACCGTGGAAGGCGACTTAGATGCAGAGCACCCGGACTCAGATATACAGGCTGTGTTCGGAGTTGTACTCAAGTACTAGACAGGGCAGCTGGATGAACAAAACCACTCGGGTCTGCAGCCTGCTGAATTGTGAAGGCCGCAGAAGCCCTTAGTTCAGAGCCATGTAGGAACCTGGGCTTTGGCTCATACACGAAGTAGAGGAAGGGTTGTAGCACACTGTAGGGCTAGTTCAGTTGGGCCATACTGGGAGGCTGCTAGTTACAGTTCAAATCCCTCCAGGCTAGTCCTGGCAATTTAGTGATGACATCACGAATTGGGAATACCTGAACTGCAAGGATGGAGATTTCAATATATGAAATTAACAAGGACTTGGAAGATAGAGACCAAGATTTCGGGGATAATATGGTCCCATTGACTATTTGATGACAGTCAGTGATAGACAGACAAAGTAGAGGAAGTATCACCTTTAAAGTGGGTTTCTGTACTTTGAACACTCTTTAGCTAAAATAAGATACATAAGGCTCCAAGACCAAGCTCTCCTTATTCCAACCTTGGTCATTTCCCTGTGTTTACTAGCATGAGGCTACATTTTAAAGTCACAATTACATACAACACAACTGGTGGGTTCAAAAGGGACTTAACTAAGGCATCAGTGACATGTTTCTAATGGATAGAATGTGGTTTTCTCAAGTGCCATTGCTTTGAGGAGGTAGAATCAGTGTGCGCAGTATCCAAAGACGGCTATCACTGGAGAAGAGGTGAGGCAGGAGCTGAGCTGGGTATAGCACACAGGTGACAGAAATAAAAGGAATTTTTAGGAGATAACAGGGAACCCAGAGCCAGTGGACAAGTAAATCTTGTTTAAGAAGTTTTGGAGTTCTTAACAGCATCTTATACATGAAAATAACAAGCGCCCCAGATCAACTCCCTGAATGAGACCCACACCAACACTTGAACAGTATATGTAGTCTTTGGTACTTGCTGCCAGTAACTAACATGACCTATGAGTAATATTGCACTCCCAGTGGTTTTAATAATCCCCAAGGAATTCTCTGGACCAAAGGTAGCATGTCATTCTCCTGTCAAGAACATGGGTTCCTGTTAGGTTGCTATGCTAGTCTTTGGATTATATTCAAGGCACAACGTTTAGTGGTACACTTCTCTTTATAATTAGCTAGGTGATTAGTGAAATTGCTTGGTGATTTTGTTCCTTCAATTTAATACACATTCACAGGGAGTCTGAAGGTGACACACTGCTTAGTGAGCAGAGGTGCATTTGCAGTTGGGTCATAACATTTCCACAAAATGAAGAGAAATGGAAATATTCTCCAGAGATCATCATCAATTATGGCTGTATAAATATGCCACGAAATTACAATGGCTGGTCTATTTATGCGGAGGGATGTTTGTGACAACAGCGGCTCTTTGAAAGTGCAGTGATCTAGAGAAGGGTCGGTGCCTCCCATTTCTAAACATTGCTCTAAAATAAGATTCTAGAGGACAAAAGAAGATTTGAGTGACACCATTTTAGATAGTTGGCTTGTCAAAGGGGCATATACGTGTGTGTGCATCAATATATGTATCTATATATGTTCTCATACATATACGCACATATATGTATATGTGTGCATCAATACATGCATATATATGTGTGTTCTTTGCTATTACAAGTTACCTGTATCCTTCTCTTCAAACACACATCCATATATGAAGCTGTTTGCTTAGTAAATGCCAGCGAGACTGTATGTAGCTGATCGGCTAAGTCAAAGCTCTGACTGGGGCTGGGAGCATTGCTGAACGGGAGAATGTCCTCCACACGCTCAAAGTGGAGAAGGCTTGGTGCCCAGAAGATGCCACTATTTTGTGAGGTGGTTAAAATGAGGAGCCCCCAGGAGCATGGCACTGAAGGACAAATTCAGTCCTTTGCTCCTTGGTCTCCTTTGCTGCTTTCTGGCCTCTGTGAGGTAAGCAGCTTTGCTTCTCCACACTGCTCTGTATGGAGAGTGGGAGATGGTCCTGTAAGCACTCCCTGCCCTAGCCTTCAGCTGTCTCTGCAGCAAAGGCAGGGCAAATGCAGAAGCTGCTGAGCTCCATTTATGAGCCAGTCTTTGGCATTTCACAAGCAGGGGAACCCTGGAAGTTTTTCTTCTAGTCTGGTAGTTCCTGGTTTTAGCATGCAGGCCCCTCAGGTTGTTGCATCTGCATTAATAGCCTCTAAACAGCAAGGGACACAATGCAAAGGACAGAACTGTGTAAAGTGTGAGATGGCATTTGTAAACCATGTATCTAATGAGTGATTAATATAAAAGATACATTGCCTTAGTTTGATTTCCATTGCTGAGATAAAGACCACGACCAAAAGGACCTTGGGAAGGAAAGGTCTTTCTTCACCCTGGCCTTGACATATCTGTGGGGCATTTTCTTAGCTGAGATTGCCTCTTCTTATATGAATTCATCTTGTATCAAGTTGACAAAAGAGCAACTAACACATATGTTAATAATGGAAGATAATGCAATAGCAAGGAAAACAGAGGACCTGATTTATAAAGATATAAAGCACTTGAACAGTCATTTCATAAAAATATATTTTAAAGTGTATGCAAAGACCTGCTATCACGAATCATAAAACAACGAAAATTGAAACCTCAGCGTGGCATTGATTCGTGGGTTACTTCTACTGTTCACGTGACTAAATACTTATTGGGGATAACAATGGAAGAAGGGGTCCTTCTGGCTCATGAATTAAGAAGGTCCAGAATGGTGGGAAATAGATGGTGGCAGAGCTTGTATCTTGATGGTCAGGGAATAGAGGGAGATTGGCCAGAAAGTGGGGTCAGGCTAGAACCCCCATGGTCCACTGTTAGTGTCTCATATCACCTAGCAAAGCCCTACATCCCAGAGGTTCCATGACATTCCAGGACAGTACCAAATCACTTTTAGGTTCAGCTGTAAAGCACAGCCTATAGGGAATGTTGCACACTTAAACCCATCAGAGAAGTTGTGATTAAACAGAGTAAGAACAGCAGCCATTCTATTGTGAACCATTGGTAGGAAGAATGTAAGTAGCATCATTATGGAAACCAATTGGAGGGCCCTCAAAAGATCAAGGCTAGAATCATTGTAGAATTCACAAGTCCGCTTCTTAATGTATTTCCAGAGCATGATATTGTCTCAGGACATATTTTTACTCCCTTGTTTATTGTGGAATTACCTACAATAGCTTAGTTATGAAATCAAATGAAGTGTCCATAGGTTGCATTGCATTGGTTTTCTATTACATATACATACTACACATATGAGATATATATATATATATATATTCTATTATATATCTGTGTGGCTATAGTTCATAGTGCATTATATATTTAAACTTTACCAATAGATTAGATTTCAAGTAGTCTCACCACCATGCCTAAAACAATAACTGTGCAAAGTAGTAGACATATTTACTATCCTGATAGCAGTGATTAATTGAGCATATATATCAAAATATGACAGTGAACACTTTATTTACTATTTGTCAACTATATCTCAATTACACGGGGGAAAATACCGCAATGATATTGTGGCTGAAGGCCAGAGTTCCAGTTACTGAGGAGTGGCTCCTCCATTAGATGTTGTATTTCAAGTGCTTCTTGCAGTTCACTGTGTGATGTGCCATGCAGCGTCTCAGCTGACAAGAAGCTTGAAAGACACTGGTTTTTAGCAAGTCTGCTTTCTACGTGCGTGTGTGCGGTGACTCCCCAAGCTTGGTGGCCTTAGTTGGAAGACATATTTGTGAATTCCTTAGGCCATCTCCTCCTAATGTTAGAAATAGTACTTTAGTTTGAAGGAGTTACCTGCGCTGATGGACCCAAAGGTTCTTGTGAGGTTACGGTTGTTGGCACTATGATAATTCATGGTCAGGAGCACAGCACGGTAGACAGAAGCAGCAGGAGACTCCCCAGCTCAGTGTTCTCCGTTACACGGTTGCGGCCGTTCTTCATTTGTTATTCACAGATCTTACCTTCCTGTGGCGCAACTACAGCAGTCTAAGAAAAGCCATTTATGTTAAAGGTGACATTGCTCTCTCTCGGAGCGTGCACTTGCCAAGGAATTCATTAGCCAGACAGGTGTTGATGTCACTGTCAAATCGCAATTGCTAATTTTTTTTTGTTTCTACTTATGGGAATAACAAGCTATTAGACATTAATAAGCAGCAAGGAACTTTCTGTGACCCCTCTCTAAATATAGGTGACCTCAAAGAAACAGCAGCCATTATTACAAGGGCAACGTACTATCATGACATCCTTACCACAAACTTCAAATGACACAAGTTCACAAGTAACCTGGGATTCATATGCTGAGGAGATTAGTTGAAAACACTTTACTGAATGTATAAAATCAGTCCAGGAGGCATCTGGGGTCGCTCGTGATAAGAAAAACCATCAAATAACACATGAAGGATTTCAATGTTGCTTTCCCACCACATACAGATGTTTCAGAAGGCAATAAAAAATGGGGGGGGGGGGTAAGAGGGTTAAATTAGCATAGAAGCCTGAGTTTATCTGTAGAGGGGTAAGTTTCAGGGCTGCTGTTCAGAGATACTTGGCTTTGCTGGGCTAGTTATGCAGGCAAAACAAAACAAAACAATAAATCAAAGATATTTCCTCGCTTAAGACAAACTGGAGGTGACAGCCACTGTGGGGGAGACATAAGAGGTATAATTTGGAAGGAAAACTGTAACTTTAAATGGTACAAAAACTCCGAATGAGAAAAATGGTCAGAAATGGAGGGAAGGAGGTCTGAGTACAACACTCCGTACATGGGTGAGTCACAGACCCTCCTGGGATGGCTGTCTATGTTTCCTGGATTGTATTTTATTCCCAGGTGTCTTGTCCATGCCCCACAGAAAATACATTAAAACAGGAAGGAGAGCTCCACGTTTCAGGCCAAGCTAGAACTCGTGAATGCCATTTAAAACTTAGAGACAGGACATTTGAAGTTGAAGCAGGGTAAGGATAATACTCCTTAAGAGTTAGATTGGAAGGCTAGAAGACACAGGGAAAGGATATTTAGGAAGAACAGCTCACCCTGATTCCATCAGGGTGTTGTGCAGCTGCAGGGTCCTGAGGGTATGGATGATCCTAGGGAGATCCAGCTAGAGTCCCAGGTTAGACGTAAGGGATCTCAGCAGTATGTTACAGTGTTATGTGGGATGCCTCATTTCCCTTGGTCACTGTAGGTAGAGATTTGGAAATTAGCTTGGCAGTATAAAGAGTTCCCATCAAAACTTCAAGTAGTACTAGAGAAAAATCCGAGGGCTCAGTTCTGTGTTCTGGTTAGACGCCAAGCCTGGCTGTTTGGAGGGCCTCTTAGGGAAAAGAGGGAGGGTTCCTTACAACAGACAGCGATTCCAAACATTGACCTTGACTCTTCAGAGATGATTGGACAGTTGGAGTTACAGAGCATTTCCCGGGGCTTCAGATAGCTCTTTCTCTGTGAGTCAGGGCTGAGAACAGCTTCTGGTTTTGCTTAGTACTCTGAGCAAATTCCCTGAGCTGGATCTCCATACTTCAGTTGGCAGCTGGAGCAATCAAAAGTGTTCTGCAAGTACACTCCATAGTTATGTAAAGGTTCAACGAATTAGGACCAATGTCAGAAAACCTGTTTAAGATGGCATTTCAGTGGCCAGATGCCCAGTGGCTGAGTGCATTCATGCTTTATTTGGATACCTCCTACCTCTATGATCATGGGCATGGAGTGATTTTGTGACCCCCCCCCTATGTCTTAGTTTCTCCATCTGTAGAGGCCCATGTTGCTGGATTCTGGAGCTGGTTAAATGAGCTTGTGCTTATGAGATGCTAAACATTGTGCACAACTCATTGTGCAGAGCTGAATCAGTGAGGCTGTTGTGACTTCTGATGAGTGATAGGGCTGGGTTGTCTCTGATGATTCCCTCGAGGCTCTCAGCCCTGGGGTGCAGTGACTCATCAGCCAGTAGCCTAGGCTTTTGAAATATGGGAAGACAATATTCCCAGGACCAAAAGAAGCCAGCAGACTGAAATCCTTAGAAGGAATAAAGAACCTGGAAGAAAAGAGGTGGGTGTGGCCACATCTCTATGGTAATGGGATCTTCAAGCATCTGTGAGGCTCTGAACACTGGAATTAAAGTCCCCAATACTGTAATAATATAAGTACCAGGGTGACGATCTTGGAAAACAAAATATGGCAATATTTAGGAATAGCCCAGGGCTAGACTTTGTAAAAGATTACTGAAATTTCTGTTGTCTGGGCAGTGTTTCCAGAGACTCCTGCTGTCGGCATTCTCATCTTGCTTCCTCTTTATCTGACTGGTGACGCATCCTTTGCCTTTTCCTCTTCCCAGAATTCTCCTTGTCTGGTCACTTCGTCTATACTTACTGCCTGGCTACTGACCAATCAGTGTTTTACTAATACAAGTGATAAATCTTTACAGTATACAAGAGTATTAGCCCACTTCACAATGGTGCTGGACTATAGCCTAGGAGTAAAGTCCTTACTTTAATGTATATGATGGCCTTAATGTTCATGATGCAACCCCCAGCATTGAAAACCAAAGCAAAACTCAAAATCTGTCTGTAATAGCATACCAATAAAAATTCCTGAAAATTGTAAACTGGAATTTTAATATATTACTCCTTTCATTTCTGGATATGAAACAGTTCTTTGGTTACTTTGCTATTTTAAAAAAATCAAATGACAAGTAAAAACTTTAAAAAGCAAAATTTTAAGCTTCTTCTTTATTTAGACCCATTTGTTGTAGTATCCTTTTTATTAGACACCTATGTGACAATTTCAGTGGTGTCAGATTGAATGGCCTTTAGCATGAATGATTACTGAATACAAGAGCTTGCCTTGAGTCTCAGAAGAGACTTTGGACTTTTAAGCAGTGTTAAGGCTATGAAAGACTATAGGGATATTTGAAGTTGGACTATACTTATTTTGCATTATAATATGACTACAAGCCTATGGGGGCCAGATAGTGAAATAAGGTAATCTGCATGAGAATGGCCCCATAGGCTTATATGTAAGAACACTTGGTCTTCAGTTGGTGGGACTGTTTGGGAAGGATTAGAAGCTGTGTGCCTTGGTGGAGTTGGGTTTCGAGGCTTCAAAGGGCTCATATCTTTCCCAGTGTCTCTCTTATTGCCTTCTGGTTATAGATCAAGTTGTGAATTCTTTGCCATTCTTTTGCCCCACCATCATGGACTACAACCCTCTGAGATTGTAAGTCCAAATTAAAATAAGTCAAAATTAAGTTGCCTTGGTCATGTTGTTTTGGCATTGCAGTAAAAAAAGTAGCTAAGGCATATCTCCCCTACTGAGTGGCCACTGGTGTTGGTTGTCATCTGGGAGGCTAAATGAGGACCTGTCAGTGAAAACACTTAAGTAGGACCTCTTTATATGGACTGGCCATCATTTCAACATGGTTGCATTATTTTAGGACAGCTGTTCTGAGACAGAAACTACATGGTTATTAGGTTCTAGCCTCAGAAGTTTATATAGCTCCAATTCTGTCATAGTCAGACAGAATAGTTGGGATGGTCACTCCCACCCCAATTCAAGTGCAAAAAATTTATAGATACCAACTCATCTTTTTCTGTATTCTTTCTATCTTTTTTTAGATGTTTCTCTGTGTAGTCCTGGATGTCCAGGGACTTGTTTTGTAGAGCAGGCTGACCTCAACCCCACGAGATCTACCTGTCTCTGCCTCCCTAAGTTATGGGATGAAAAGCATGTGCCACTACTCCCAGCAAGATCCCACTTCTTGATGAAAGGGAGTGTTATTCACATGTAAGAACATGGGGGTTGGGATAGACAGGTACGCTTGTGTTTGGGAGATACACTGATTTATGCCATTCCATAATCACAAGTTCATATTCCTTGCACGTGTAAAGCAATTCATTCTGTCTCCCTGAACTCTTGAGTATTATCTCATTGTTACTGTAGGCTCAAGACTGAGGCTAGAGCACAAACGCTGGCATCCAGCCTCTGAGACTTTTTTGCCATAAGCCCTGTTTTCCCGGTAGTCAAGCCCTTGAGACATTTTCCGTGTCAGACCAGGGCTGACGTCAATGAACAGAAGAGTACAGCAAGACCGGCAGGGGGTAACTTCCAAGAACAGATTGGAGAAGGCACCAGAGCTTCTGCGAGGTCTCCTCCTGCTCTCTCTGGAGAAATCTAATCACTATGCCGCTTGCATATCTCAGTAGCACCATGAGAGAGTCTACAGAAGTGATTCTCAACCTCTGGGTCGCGACCCCAGCTCTTAGGTCACAGGTGTCACCGAAGACCATCAGAAAACAGATATTCACATTATGATTCATAACAGTAGCAAAATTACAGTTATGAATCAGCAATGAAAATAATTTTATGATTGTGGTCACCACAACACGAGGAGCTGTATTAAAGGACCACAGCATT
Source organism: Alexandromys fortis (assembly GCF_014885135.2). NCBI lineage: Eukaryota > Metazoa > Chordata > Mammalia > Rodentia > Cricetidae > Alexandromys > Alexandromys fortis. The sequence continues at coordinate 9,017,018 of NW_026067946.1, forward strand.
AGAAAAGGTTGAGAACCACTGGTCTACACAAAGAGGAACTGAGGCTCTCTGAGGCAGACCAGCCTGTCAATGGCCACCTCGGAAGTGAATTATATGTGACACCACCCCCTGTGGAATGGGCTCACCTATGCAAATCATCAATAAATGAAACAGACCACTGGCCAGTCAGGTAGGGGTGTTTTCTCAATTGAAGCTCCTTCTTCCAAAATAACTCCAGGTTGTGTCAAGTTGAGAGAAAAACTAGCCAGCATACCTGCCAACAAGAAACACATTAGAAGTACAGAGATTTAGATGGATTAAGAGAAAAGACAAGATTTTCATGCTAGCATAAATCAAATGAACGTTGGAATGACTTTACTTAAATATCAGATGAGCAATACTGGATTTTAGAGCAAAGAATATTATTATCATAAGAGAAGGTTGTTTTGTAAAGGATCATCCCTTAAAGATGATGGAGCCAGTCATCAAGAGGAAAAAAATTAACTTATTGTATAAAATGGGAAATACAGAGGTTCCAAGTGTGTCTCTTTTAAGCAGCTCAGAGCTATTGAAAAGGATTCAGTTATCCCATTATTTTGCCCTGCCATACCTTGGACATCCTCAGACTGGCTTACTTTATGAATAAAGATGCCTGCTGCCATTTTAGCCACCACATACCGATGGCCTATGGAGGGAAATAAATCTTTTCCTCCAACTGCCTCTGGTGAACTTCTTTAGTGCCATTTATCAATAGCAGATCAGATCACATGTTCACTTTAAAACTGATTGTCTCAGGTCAGAGGTCAGCAAACTCTCTCCAAAGAGGCAGATGGTAAATATTGCAGTTTTGCAAGCCACATGTTCCCTGAGACAGCTAGCCACTTCTGCTATTGTGGCAGGAAATTATCCATAGACATTATGTAAATGGTGACATGTTTATTAGCACTTTTTAATTCACAAAACTGTTAATTACCTAGATCTCACACATCGACTTCCCTTTCCTGATACCTGACTCAGAATATCCCACTAAAGTGGGTTTGCCTTCCCTGAGGGTTGAATGCTACGCAGCTTATTCTATCTAAGCAACAAGCTGGGGTGGGGGATGGTAGTGAGTGAGCAAGCCACAGCATCTATCTGTCACACACCCATCCTCAAAGCCTCCGTGGTGCCTTGCAGGTAGGTATCAGGTGACCAGCCACTCTTGGGTGAACAACTAGTGGATGACATTTGTATTAATAATATGCTGTAGACTGTCCTAAGCTTTGATAGTTTGAGGCTCTAGGAAGTTTTTTTTTTTTTTATTCCCACCAGTTCTCCTCTCTTTGTCCCTGAGATAAAATTTATTGTCCTTTATAGATATTGCATATTCCAGCACACAGGTAAGTGGGTGAGCTCCAGGGAAGCCAGGAGACCGTGGAGCCAGAGTAGCATCCTGTATCCTCAGGCATCTGTGTCTTCCTCTGCTCCGTAACATCAAAGCTTGCCAGCAACAGCAGCAACACAAATAATAAATTAAAGGAAAGCAACCATCCCTAACCCCGCAGCTGAAAGGCTGAACTGCAATGTTACCAAGAAAGGGAAAGGAAGGTCTGTTTTTTTTTTTATAACCTAGAGTTACACTTCTTCCCTCCGTTAGTGAGCGCAGTCCTGTTATTTCTGCAAATGTGTTCTTTCTGAACTAAGTGTACACATGTTGTGAAAATATGTGGGTGCACCTCCCAGGGTGATTCATTTCCCCAAAAGCATCTAGCAAATGAAGGAGGCAGGCACCCGAGTTAATTGCAGGGCTGGGGCACCCCTTCATGCAGTATGGCAGAAGACTAAAACATCTGAGGCAGGAGGGCACCTTTTTCAAGAAGTAAGAAACCTGCTGTCAACTTCTAAGGGATGCTTTATTAGTAGGGCAGATGCTGGGAGAGCAACCCTGGGGTCAGTTGTGAAGATCGTGCTTATTCGGGTAAGGGCTCTCGGCCGCCATGCTTTCTAGCATAGAGAGAAGGAAAGATCTCAAACACACTGGCTATGTAGTGTAGCTCCAGCGCTTCCAGTTATCACCCAGGCATTTGGAGGAAGACAAAGCTAAGATGTGAGAACACAGTGGCCTCTGGGCTCTGGCCATCTGGATTCAAGTCTGGGCTCTATTAGGCTAGAGCTTGCTGGATGACTGTGGGATGAGTAAATTCTCTCTTTACATCTTTTTTTTAAATATATTTATTTATTATGTATACAATATTCTGTCTGTCTGTATGCCTGCAGTCCAGAAGAGGGCACAGACCCCATTACAGATGGTTGTGAGCCACCATGTTGTTGCTGGGAATTGAACTCAGGACCTTTGGAAGAGCAGGCAATGCTCTTAACCTCTGAGCCATCTCTCCAGCCCCTCTCTTTTTATCTTTAAGGCGGGAATGGTAATGACTTGTACCTCACAGGGTTGTTAAGATTAAAAGGCTCAGTCCTAGCAAACTGATGGACACAGGCGCAATCCTTACAAAGAAAGAGGTGTGAGTGGGAGGTGTGGGCCAGGGAGAGCTAGGAAAGTTATTCTGGGGAATGTGGCCTATCCTGACTCTTCATGGCAGGCTTCTGGGAAACATGGGATTCTCTTATAGAGTAAAACCTAAGCGTATTTCCTGGGAAGCTTGCTCAGGAGGAAAGAGGTATGAGCAGCTCACTTCCCTGTAGTCCATGAAGCCCACAGAACCAAGATTGTGAGCAGCTCACCTCCCTGTGGTCCGTGGTCCATGAAGCCCACAGAATCAAGATCCCAGGGTAGCCAAGGCGGAGTCACTGTTACTGACTGAACCAAGTCTCTGTGTTAGGCTTTGTAAAGATTTTGTTTGTTTTTTAATCTTCCTTCTCAAAGTTGGACCAGCTCAAGAAAAGCAGATCTACCAGAGTCTGTGTTCCCCTCTAGTGTAAATACTGGTTTTCACAGACAATAAGACAAAGTGTGAGTCAATCTGGTGCAAGTTTAGAGGAAAAACACAAGCCTTATTGTGAAACACTCACACAAAGTTAAATCCTATGAATATGGTAAATAATATTCAAACTGGGCTCTAGAGTCCTTTAATTCCAACCTATTTACTTAAAGCACACTCATTTTTAAAATACGTAAATGTTTGGTTTCTTGAACACATGGTTTTCTTCTGACCGGGATGGCTATTTCCGCTACTTTTGAAATGTGGGCTTCAAATATTTATCAAACCTGAGTTTTGAAGACAAGTCACGTCTTTACATGTTTCTATCTAGGGTTTTGTTTTTGTGTTTTCAGTTTCCAGAGTCAGTTCACTCTAGTCCCCAGTAGCCACGGTGGAGTGGTTCATGGCTATCCATTTGTTGAGATGTTAAGGTCCTCCAGTCTTAGCATGTCCCTAACATAGCCAAATAACATGTAAATTATATACAAATAGTAGAAATTTATTCCCCATAGTTCCGGAGCCCAGGAAGTCCAAAACCAAGACAGAGGCAGTTTTGTTTTTGTGTCCATTGAAGTACTTCATTGCAGATCTTGACATGGTGGACAGGTCAAGACATGTGGTTTCCTTTGGCCCCTTATTCAGGGCATGAAGCAGGAGTGTGAGGATGGAAGGCTGGTGACAATCACTTTGCCAAAGGCTCTCTTAACTGTATCACACAGTATTTAGTTACAACACATGGGCTTTGAGGAGCACATACATTAAAAACACAGCCTCTGCCTTTCTTGGACAAAAGTCTTGATGGAGGAGTTCCAGGTGGGTCCTGGAACCACAGCTGTTCTCCTCATCATGTTCTAGAAGCTCCCTTGGCTCATTCTTTCCTTTCGTTTCTGGCTGGTGGTGGAAGTCTGAGGTAAATTTAATAGATGAATTTCTATCCCTTCAAATACGGGTTAAAGAGGAGGATTTCTTCTGTGAGTTACAGGCAGAAAAGTGAGATTAGGTCTTCAGGGTAACGTGCCTGAGGGTCCCAGCTAAATCTCACATTTACTGAAGTCAAGGTCACTTCCTGTCTCTTAGTTTTGAGACAGTTTTGTAACGAGAGCAATTTTAACACTTCCACGGTGGATTTGTTGAACAGATCAAGCTAAAGCATTCTAGATGAAACTCCTTGTTAGTGTTTTAGTCACACTGGCTTCTGTGTCTTAATGATAACCTAAAGCACCAGCTACTTAGATGGTTCTTCCTACAGGAAGAGACTTTCCTCCCATGAGGTTGGGTTCTCTGCTGCCAAAAAAAAAAAAAAAAAAAAAAAAAGAGTAGTCTCTCCTGCTATCACCACTTGGTTCTTAGGTGAAAGTGTAGAAACACAACTTGCTCTCATTTCTCTTCACTCTGCTTTATGCCCCCGCCCCCAGCTTTGTGATTGTGATCTGTCTGCCTCTGCCACTTCCAAGCTGGTGTAGCAGAACCGAAATGGCAGCTATCCTCCCTTGCTCCTTTCTTAGAGGGGCTGTGACTAGCTGGAGGTCAACTGAATCCAGGATTGAGCTCTATTTTAGGCGATTTCTCTATTCCTTGTTGCTCCTGACCAATCAGCGACATTCCGTTCAATCTGCACACGCAGCTGTGTAGAACAGGAAATTACAAAATGAACACAAATCAGGACCATCAGGCCCGTTGCTAATTTATGCTTGTGGGCTTCATTTCCTCTGCTGGAGCTCAGGACTGGAATTGATGGATGCCTCCCGGAGGCCCTGGTCCATTACCAGACCAATACTATGCCACTTCTCCAAGGAAACGCCTGATCTTTGATATACTTTATTCTCTCTTGATTTCCATTATCGGTTCTTGTTTGTGGGTGTTGTAATAACCCAGGCTTCTCAGATTCTGAATAAGAAAAAAAATTGGATGGATTTATCCATTCAATTACGTAGTCAGTAAAAATGCATTGAGATTTGGACCCTCTATAATATATCAAGAATAGAAATATGACTGTAAATTGAGTCAACTAATCCATAGCAGTTTTTGATTTGCCAGGCACTGTTCTTAGCACTTTGTATGTATTCATTCATTGAAATCACAGTACAACCTTAAGGGGCACATATAATTTTATCTATTCTTTAAAAATAAGCATATTTTTAAGAAACATACCCAATACCACAGAACTGGTTCACCTTTTAAAATTATTATCTAAAAATGTAAACTAAATGGAAAATTCCCACTATCGATGTCGGTTCATGAATTCTGGTACAATAACACTGTGATGTGGTTTGGGCCCAGGTCTGTGCCTCAGGGGAGTGGATATTTACACTAGTGTTCATCCGGGGTTCATTAGAGCCTAGGAAGGAACAGCTCCCTTACACGGCAGCACTAGTACCCCAGTTTGTATTTTCTCCGCCCTACCAAGTACACTCCAAGTATCTGGATCTGGAAGAAGGGTCATTGCTGTCTTTCCGCAGGCCTCATTTTTAGGGGTGTTCATATTTGTAAATGCCTGGATATAAATCATGACACTTTACCAGGTAGATCCACTATGTTCCCTGTCATAGGGCATCCTGAGGCAATGGACCTGTGGCTTCCAAAAGAGTTGTTCTAAGGATAACGATAATGATAATGGTAATATTTATCTAATAGTTCTCCAGCCAAGACTACTCTGTGCCTTGAATACCTAAGATCCAATCTTAGGTCTGATGAGTTGCAGTGTTTGAGTTCAACAGATGAGAAAAGGGATAGGCGGAGATGTGAAGACTTTTTTCCATGATTATTGTGATAAAGAACATTTCCCAGTTGACTATGGGAAAGTCCTGTGAAGGATGACCAAGTCTGTGACTGCAGTGGTGACCAGAAATACTGTGGCCATTACATCAGCTGTGGGGGGAGGGACAAACTATGCGGCATGAGAAGTACTGATAAATTATGCAGATGAAGCAGGAGGGGGACAGTGTGTGTGTGTGTTTTAAAGGTTTATAGGTCAGAGATCTCCAAGTCTATTTAAGGAAGGGCAAGTGGGTCATTTCAGTGACCGAAGCAAAGCAGAGAGTGGTAAAAAACAGAGGAGGAGGTCAGAGAGCTTGGGGGCACGGTCTGGCTGGATGTAGAGATTATAGTATCCACTTTGTCCTAAGTGATGTGAAAAGCATATGGGGGGCCTTGAGGTGACATTATTTGGCCTGCCCTTTTGGCAGGATCTTGTTGATGCTGCATTGAAGGTCAGGGGGAAGCAGGTAGAAAATTCTTAGAGTTGATAAGTGGTCAAAACAAATTCTTGTTGCTGATACTGCTCACAAGTTCAAGTCCGATAAATTCATGGAGGGGAGGGTCTTGACATGTCAAGTCCCTCAGAACAGTGGAAAGCATGGTGTCCCTTTGGTAGGGAATGCCTGGGATGCATAGCTCTCAGGAAGGAGTGCCAATATCATCTTTCTTTCCCCGTGGGACCAGCGACCATTCTGAAATTTCATGAACCTCTTTGATTTCATCATCTAAAAGTTCATGGTGAGTGTGATGGCTATTCGTGGGTTGTCAACTGGACAACATCTGGAATGAACTAAAATCTCAACATCTGGGTACACCTGTTAGTGAATTTTTTTGTAATTAAGTCATTTAAAGTGGGAAGACCAACTTTAAATCTGGATCTTTTGAGGTGGGAAGTTCACCTTTAATCTGGGCCACACTTTCTGCTGGCAGCCTGTGTAAAGACCTGGGAAAGGAGGCTTGCTCTTCCTATCAGTTTGCTCTCGCTCTCACTGGCAAGTCCATTCCCTCACTGGCCTATGTCTTTGGAATTTTGGCATATACTGTACTAGCTGAGACATCCAGCCTTGTGGACTGAGCAACTTCCTTGGTAGACAAGCATCTTTAGACTTGCTGGACCCACAGCCTGTAAGCCATTCTAATAAATCTTCTTTCTCTATATATGTAGATTCATTCTGTAAGTTCCTTTGGACTAGCTAGACAACAGCCTGTGAGCCATTGCTATAAATCAACTTTCTCTCTATATATAGATTCATCTATAGGTTTTGTTCCTCTAGAAAACCCCGACTGAAACAGTAAAAAAAATATATACATACATACATGTATATATATGTATATATATATACATATATATAGCTTGGGCTGCTGAGAGACACTGGGTAGAGACTGCTGATAGTTCTGGCCTTAGAGTTTGCACTCTCTTCCACCTTTGGATCTGCTGCAAACAACCTCGCAAAGGGCAACCTCCATGCAATGATGTTTGCCTGCTGGAATGGACTTGACTGTGGATGTGGGGAGCACAGGACAGAATGAGGTAGAACCCCACTACCAAGGATCACACTCCTTACTTGGATCTGATCAATTTAACTACTTTGGAAGCCCAGAAAAATTCTTGCATATTCAGCCGGAAGAGTTATTAGTCAGTCCACAGAGGGGAAATATTAATTATGTGGATTTTTGAGGCCGCTAATTAGGGTGTGTTATGGGCATCACTGTGGCTGTGGGCAGAGGAAGTCTCCATATGATTAAAGAGCTTGAAAATATCTCCAAGTCAAAAGATGTTTTATGAAGATTGATGTAAGGTGTAGAATTTGAAGCATGAAGTCGGTCAAGGCCTAATTTCTGTAGTGCCATTATAGCTGAGTGTGTACTTTGTTTATGAGATTCACATCTCAGGGATGCTGCTTTTATTAGCAAGGCCTTACAAATTGTGCTTAGGGGAGATGTATTTTGGTAACAGGAGACTGTTAAGGGCTTCTAAATGGCAAATCATAGGTTTAAAGTAGGGTGCTGCGTCAGGGTGATGTGTCTTAAAATGAGACTCTGCTCAGCAAGAGGCAGCTAGGTACTTGGTGATGGACATTTAATGGACCTAGATTGCTAGCAGAAGAGAAGCATCTATGAAAGATGAGCTTCATAGCTTGTTTGAGAGAAACTCTGAACTGTAGCTTAGATCACTGGTCCTGCACAAGCCTAGAGAAAGGAGACCGGGGAATTTGTCAGAGACGTGTCATTTCTGGGTTTTACAATCAATTTCAGAGGACCAGTGGACATGTGATGCCGTGGGAACTATTAGGAGATTAAGCCAGGGGACAGTTTACCTAGTGACCTTGAGACAAAGGCTAAACTTGTCTGTGCCATTTATAGAAGCCCATGAACTATGACGTTATTTGTCCCTAGTAAGACAGCAAAGGAAGATTTTTTGGGGAAAAAAAAATCGGGGACAGGATGCTTCTTTTTAACAATATCTTTCTGTTGTCTGTGTGTGTTGTTCATTAAACTGCTAAAAGGCATGGGAAGGGTGGATGATAATCACCTATGGACCAGTCCTCGTAGCAGTGATGTGTGTACATGTGTGCATATCAATGAGGAGATTTTTCTAGGTAGCCTGCAAGAAGGAGAAACACAGGTGGAAGACATAAACATTGTCCCGTGATGCTCTGCAGTGTGAATGTTGAGACTGAGACCAGGTGCTGGATGGAGAGCCAAGTCCCTCCCACTGCATTGCTAAATCTAGGTGGCAGTAGAGCAGGGGTGGGCATCTAGTCTCTGAAGAAATCTCGACAGCAGTTTGCTTCAGCAGTCCCAAATGCCAGTGGTATTTTAGCTTGCTAGTTCAGACTGAGAAGTTTTAAATTTTAGCTTGGCTAAAATCTTTCATGTGGAATTAGTAAATGTGTTGGAGAGACCCCGGATCTGCTTTGCCTAACATGGTATACTTTAGATTTAGGTGTCTTTTAACAGCTCACTTAAATGAATTAAGATTTAAAAACTCCAATTCCTGGGTCGCTGTAGTCATATTACAAGTGGTCACATGTGCCTAGGGGCTCTTGTACTGGATAACACAGAGAACATCTGTACCATCCCAGAAGCTGCTGTTGGCAGGAGTGGATCTCGATCATGAAGTCAGACATGACTTCTTTTTTATCACCAAGGGGGAAGACTTACATCAGTGGAGATTAGACCAGATGGAATGCATTAGGCACCTACAGGCCCTTCCTGATACCAAGTTATTGCAGCTTGAGCTGAAGAAGCGAATGATTGCTCGGGGTTGTTTCCCCCGCTTAGGAAACGATAAGGCTTGGTTGTTGTCTTTGCTTTCTTTTGAGGTCTGGCTTTGTGCGAGATACAAGTGTGTAGGATTTTATATCCACCTTGCTGTAGGTTCAAAACTGGATGGCAACTTCCTAGGCTACAAGGGAAATGCGAGTGGTTATGTTGTCATAACAACGAAAGAAACTGAATGCGATCTGGAGTGCTGTAGCGAGATTATCATTCGGGGGTTTTGTGTTAGCTAAGGATGTGTTTGGATATGTTGGGTTCACCGTGCAAACTGGACACTTCAGTCTGAATCATGGTTAGGCTATGTTTGAAAGCTGACTCTGGAGTTGAAAAATTGTGGAAATGAACTGTCTTGGACCCTGAAGCAAATAGCAAAGAAATGCTTAAAAGCTTGTTTAGTGTTTTATACCAGAAACCAGTGACTAGGCCTTACTCAGGAGTTGCTCATAGGCACAAAACAGGGCGCTTTGCTTCCCCCAGAGAAGACTTGTGTAAGCCTGCAGTGTTATACGAGGCCAGTGGAGATGGGGTCCCCTACTACCTGATAGCAAATGCAAGACACCTTATGCCTGTGAACTAGGACCCAGTGTTGAGCGCTTTATTTCCGCTTGTTTGAAGCAGCTTCAACAGAAGTCACTTGTTCCATATCCATAGATTCTGCTAAGCCAGGTGATTTGGGCATTGAACTCGTGTGTGTAGTCTCCTTTGATTGATCAGCATATTCTCATTATGTATAGTTAGGCCTGCATAGGGCATAGTGAGCACTTAGTATTTCGATGCAAAGGGCCTCATTTCCTTGGTTCTCAGTAGTGCAACAACTTGCTTTCTAGAGTTTGCCTTTCACTTCCTAACTACTGGGTTCTCTGCTTCTCAGCCTTCTGCTTGGCTTGATGGGCGGGGGGGGGGGGCAGGGAATTACCAAAACCTAATAGCTACTCTGCTTTCTTTCTGGCCCCAGCCCTGCACAAGCGAGAAGAGACACACACGGAGAATGCGATTTTCACGGCGTCTCATTGTCAACCGCCCTAGAGAATTCCTAAGAAGACTCAACTCTTACCTTCACCCCCAAACCCTCTTCTTTTGGTTACTTGCCAACCCACTGATGTCTGTTTAGACTACTAGAATACACTCTAATGGCCAGAACCATGTGCAGCCATCTGCTGAACCCGACATAATAAAAACTTAGTATAACCCTCTAGGTGGTTCCTAGCTCAGCATTCCAGATCAGCAACACCAGCCCTATTAGAAGCTGACTTTGCAGGCTTCACTCTGACTTGTTGAATTAGAAGCTCGTGGGATGCAACCTGGCTGTGTGTTTTACAATCTAAAGGGTGTCCGCATGTGCTTTAGGTTCTGAGAACCTCAGGTTTAATGAGTTTTTAAATTAGGAGAACTAAAATTTAAAAAAAAAATAAAAAAATGTATTTTTTAATTTTACATGTATGAGTATTTCGTCTGCACATATGTATGTGCACCACATGCCTGCCTAGTACCTGTGAAGGCCAGAAGAGGGCATCAGATCCCTAAGAACTGGAAGTCCAGACAATAGTGAGCCTTCATGTGGGGGCTGAGAATTGAACCTGAATTGTTTGCAAGAGCAGCAGGTACTCTTAACTGTTGAGCCACCCTTCTAGTCCCCATTATAGGAGGTCTCTGATTTAGCTTTGCTCCCAAAGAATAGATAAGAAAAAATAAGAATATATATAGAGAGAGGTATGAGTCAGAGAACCACATGGTAGAAGCTCTTGTCTGATGGTCTTAGAAGACCTTACTTCACGGGATGTAACCTTCTGTGAAAAAAGAAACTGTAAAAGTGAGGATTATGCATGATTCATACTGAAAAATAAAATCATTAAGGCCAATTATAGAATATATGTCTCGGTATAAGAGCCTTTTATATTTGACACAGTCATTCTACTCTCAAAAATGTACCCTAGGTAAATGGTCAGGATTCTGCCATTGCTGTCATTACAGCAATAACTTCACATGTGCTATGATCACTAAATGTTCACCTACGTGGAACACATAAAATGAAATTATGATGTCAGATCCCTATGGGTCATCATCTAGCTAGTGAGATAATTCTTGAACTGTAAGTGGAAATTAATGGAAAGTTTAATGTTTTAGATTGAGTGAGCAAAAGCAGTTTCAAAACATCACACATGAAATTTGTGTAAATGCCCTAAGAAGAGAAAGCACAGACTTTTCAATCCCTTTCTGGAATTATGGAACAGAGTTGATTTCTTTACCTCTTTCTGGGAGTTTGTATTTATGTACAATGACAAGATATTTACATTAGAATATTTTCATGTGGGCAAATATTAAAAATTAAGAGCAATAAACTTACCCATGGCTCTCCTTGATGACAAACTGTTAGGCTCATGTGTGCCCATTCCTTTCTAGCTTTATTCTGTTATGTCTGTATGTATTTTTGTATGATAAGATTGGCCAATCATACTTAAGTAGTTTTTGAAGAGTCATAGTTCAAACCTTGGGTCCATTCATAATGTTCTCTCTCTCAAACTGATGTTTCTAGTTTTCAATTTCTTTTGTTAACCAATTATCTTTAAAAGGTGGGACCAAGTTAGGGTGTGGCCTTCTGGGACCTGGGGAAAAAGGGGCGCATGGCCCAGATGCTCCTTCTCTCTGTGGTTCTCTTGGTGCACAGCTGATCTTGAACTTCTCATTCTGGTTTTGTAAGTTTTCCCCTTATAATAAATAAAAATATAATTGTCTATCTTTTTGCTAGCCTGGTTAGTTCCTGAATCGAGTTAGCATCTTACAATTCTAGTTTTCAATTTCTTTTGTTGTGATTTCAAAAACGCTGAAGAATGTTTAGTGCTCTGAAAGTTTATTTTTCAAAGGCCGTTCTCACTCCGCCCAGCATGTTGGCACATGCCTGGGAACCCAGAATTTGGGAGAGTGGGTGAGGAATATCAGACAGTTAAGGCCAGCCTCGGCTACAGAAGGAAACTCCCTTTGAGAAAAAAATAGAGAAAAAAAAAAAGAATTCTACACCTATTGGATGCAAGTGTTTCTAGAGAAGACCCCGGAGGGAGAGAACAGATGGGAATTAGTGAAGCTGCCTTTCTCGCTAGAAGGGAGAAGATGATGGCAGGACAGAAGAGGAAGGAAGAGCAGAGGGAGAGCTGAAAATCCAGGGGCGATTGCTGAGGCCTGCAACACAAAGGCCGGAGTGGAGGCTCAGACCTGCCAAACATAAAGACCAGCCAGGTTCCAAGAGCCAGGCAAGTCACTGCCTCTCTTGCAGACACTTAAGTCGGTTGCTTTGATTGCTCCCTGCCCCATCTTGAGATATAT
>NW_026067946.1:9029287-9049412 GCF_014885135.2 Alexandromys fortis
TATATATCACCTTTTCTGTGGTGGAATTCAACTCATGGTTCTCAACATTAGATGCAGATTTCAACCATATCAAGTCTGGTGTGGTCTTTTCAGGTCTTGTGAAGGCAGCCATATTGCTGTGAGTTCAGGGATGTAGGCTCTGTCACGTCCAGGGGGATATCAGCTTGCAGCAGGTGTTCTGGTTCTCTGCTAATCTTTCTGCTCCTTCTGTCAAGATGTTTCCTGAGCTTAGGTGCAGGGCTGTGCTGTGGGTGACCCATAGGGGTTTGGCACCTACTGTCACTCATCCTCTGGATTTGACCAGTAGTGGTTCTCTCTGTTAGCCTCTGACCACTGCGACAAGAAGCTTCTTTGATGGGAAGTAAGGGCTGTCCCTACCTCAAGGATGAGCATTTAGAAGGCCGTATTTGTCTGGATGAAAGTTTTGATTATATGTGATTTTTGTACCTCCTTATGAACTAAAAAATGAGGGAGAAATCTGTCACTGAAAACCTTCAAGAGTCCACTCACTGAAGGATAAGATTTGTTTCCTCACAGCCCTGTGTGTCTTCCCTTAGCGTTTCAAAGTTTCACTCTAGAACCAGGTTTCTCTTGCAAATTTCCCTATCATATCCGTGTATTCTACCTTTTTATAGACATTATACATTAATCAGTTCTTACAGTTTGCTAACTGTTCACCATTTTTATGTAGAAACTCAAGGATCTATTTATGTCATAACCCAGCACATTACTGAATGGTGCTGCAATTTCTTTTCATTCACTCGATGTTCTGGGGATTTGTGGATGTGAAGCCGTATTGAAAACACCGAGTAACCTTCTCTAGCTTCATGCTTATCTCTTATTTCTTTCTCACCACTGGCTTAACTGATGAGCGTGTCCCAAATCGTATTTAATATGAATGATGCCAATCTGTATCCTCCTCTTTAAAAAGTGGCTGAAACCGTGGCTAGTGTTCCTAAGGAGTGTGATGGTAAATTAGAGCGAGCATGCGTGGGCCAGTGCTGGCCCCCACACCCTTGCTTCTCTCCCACTGTGTTATTTCAGCATCTTCTCACTCCTTACACAAGGATTGCACCAACTCCGGTCTCTCTTACTTCTTTTTCAACTTCTTTGACTAAATCCAGATGATTATGACCCTTCAGACTACTTAGTGTGACTTTCAGGTGTTTTATTTATTTATTTTTATTTTATTTTTATTTTTTTTTTGTTTTTGGTTTTCTGTTCCTCCTGGCCCTTCTGAGAATTGAACCTTCATAGATTTTCTCATTCCTGATTCATAAACACACCAGCCAGAACCCAGCATGTTAAATTGTCACATTCTCTGAATACTTTTTCTCAAGATTCTAATGACTGATCCATTTTTGTTATCAATTGTCTCTATACTTGGAAAGTGCCACAGACACCCTTTCATAAGATTAGACTCAGCCACCATTCCTTCCACACCAGCCTAAATGCTGCCTACAGTGTTTCCGGCCTTCCCACTTGAGGGTAACAGTGCCTTCCTGGTTGACTAATAGTGTGCTCACTGGTGTCTTAATGTAGCCCTTGTTCTTATTAACGAAACTTAGTAAAGAACAGACTCTTCGTGGGCAGAGATTTTTTTTTTCTCTGAGTGCTTGGGTTGGTCTGGCATGTATTCGGATCTTCTGGAATGTTGGCTAAATGAAGAGGTGGCCTTCTCTTCAGAGTGACATTTATTGAGAATTTCAGGCTGACCGATTAGCGGAACTGAGACAAACTGTAATCTTTGTAGTCATAACCTGTCTACTTAGGCCTGGGATCTATAAAAGAGCCAAATGCACCTCCCTGCTTGCCCAGAGTTGTGATATTTTGTTTGTGTTTTAACAAATAAAGCTTGCTTGAAGGTTAGAGTGCAGAGCTAAGCCACTAGAGGCCAGGTGGTGGTGGTGGCACACACCTTTAATCCCAGTGCTTGGGAGTTCCATACCTACCAGCACTAGGGAGGTGGACGCAGGAAGGGATATGGCTGGATGGAGAGAGAACTATAAGGAGGGAGGAGTCAAGAGCTCACCGTAGTCTGAGGTTTGGTGGAGACAGTTGCTGTCTGGAGGTGCAGTCTGAGGACAGGATCATTCCCTTCTGTCTGAGCACTGGTAGAGCTAAAAGAACTTTCGAGAGGCTGGTGCTCGGCTTCTCTGATCTTCAGCATTAATCCCTACTTCTGACCCTGGGATTTTATTATTAATATCAATTAGTATTCGTGGTATGCAAAGTGGAGAGACTTGAACCCTTACCGGACCATAGCAAGCACTTAGACTCCAAACTTACCGGGCCGTCCTGGTTTTCTGGCAATCTTGTCTGAGTTTGACCTGAAGGTATCATATCCCCAACCACATCCCCATGTCTCATGCCCAATATATCCAAATTTTCCTTTAATTTCACTTCATTTAAATGTGTTTATTTCCTCAGAGGCTCTGCGTGCCTCTATGACTACTTCTCTATTTCCTTTGTCCCAGGTGTGAATCCTCTCTCCTGCCTGAAGAACCACCTGCCTAATGAGTAACTGGATCCTTGGTGGAGCCTAGTCAGATTGTGTGGGGCTGGGGATACACCCGAGTAACACATTTAAGAGATTGTATTTTACCTTAAACTTCTTTTTTCTATCATAATTATCTAGGAGGACATGAAAAACCAAAGTAGAGATAATGAACGTAGGGCTTCGAGGGAGTAATTTGTTTATGATATAACATGGACAATTTTTTTTTATGCCAGAGGCTAGGTGATGATGTATCATTTGCTCCTGGCTTGGTTCCAGAAGGTTCTGTGATGATGGTGATTAGCTCAGGAACACCAGCTACCATTTGTCCTGTTGAGAACTTTTTGGAGGGTGTTCTGAGGATGGAGCTTGGAAATTCATTGAAACCTGTTTTTCTGTGATGAGTCCCATGGGGTATTTAGACTTTGACAACACTTAATAGTACATGAGAACTCTTAATGGGCATAGTGACCAGAGGCTCAACATTGACAATCAAAAGCCCAAGATGAAGAACAAGAAGACCCTTTGCGCAGCAAGTGCCCTAGGAAAAGAAGGGAGGCAAAACTCACTACTCTCAGAGAAGAGTTAAATGATTGTTCAGTTGGTTTGGTTGGGTCTTATTTTAGGAATAAATGGTTTCTTTCTTTTTCTTTGTTTGTTTTTTTAATTTTGCCAGTCAACACATAGGATAATCATTTAGGAGCAAAAGTATCCTAACATTGGTTGAAAAGGTGTCCAATCATGATACCATTTGTATTGACTGCTTTTTTTTTTCTTAGAAATATGATTAACCCTCTTCATAGACAAACCGATCCTCAGAGGGAATGAATGACTTGGAGAAGCCACTTAGCAGGCGACAAAACCCAGCACTGGGCCGAGAAACCAAACTGCCTGTGGTTGTATTTCTTGCTATTCTGACCTTACACTTGGGATCTTGGCTTAGGATTAAGAGCTGAGAGCCCGGGGGAGCAAGCATGAGCTCTGTGGGTGGACTTGCAAAGGAAGAGGGAATGCAGTCATGGAGAAGTGACAGGTAATTTGAACCCAGGCTTTTAGCTGAGTAGGAGCGGGAGCTGGAAGTCCCATGAACAGGAGGTTAATCTAGATTACTGCATTCACGACTCTGGGACTTTCATTACCTCATCCAGGGTCCCGCACCAAAGAAGATGACAAGATGAACCATGGATATAAATTATTGTGATAATGGAGAAAAAATGAGAAGTGTAGATCAAAAGATTAGCACAAAGTGGGGCACTGGATTAGTCTCTAAGGGCAGGCTGCTTAGTCTCACGCTATAAAAACAATGAAAGGCTGTTCCTAAATCCAGGGGGACTGAGAATTCTCTGCTGATGAGAGAAGCAGGAGACCTGGCTGTGGGTTTCCATCTACAGGGCTGGCTTAATCATCACAGACAGACTGATCCACCAGGAAAGGAGATGGAAATGCGGGAGAAGGAATTGAAGAGATTTATACATATTTTGTTATGAAATCTGTTTCTTTGGCTTTTGAAGTTAATCTTGTGAAAGTTTGAGAAGTCCCACACTCCCATCTTTATGAGAACTTTTCAATATTATTCACTTCAGGGGCTCTCATTTCCTCTGATGTCAAGATCCTGTGGTTTTACAAGTGGAGATTGGCATTAGATGTATGGAGACTTATCTAGGTCATGTTTCACAATTAATGTATTCTACCCTCAGGATATTAGTAGCTTCTTTTCACTTATAATCAGATTTTTTTATTATTCTTAATGACCTTTTAACCTATTTTCACACAAAGTAAAACTTCTCCTCTGAGAATGACAATCCTTCATTAGTCTCAACCATTAAAGCTTTTAATACAGAGAAATATTTTTTGTGGGGGTTTAGAGACACTATCTTATAAAAGTCCCTTGTATTTGGAGAAATATGTTACTTGGCCCATTTTCAAGTAATGAGAACTCTAAATAGAGCCGCACTTTTTTTTTTCCTCCTAATTTGCTGCTTAAAAAATTAGAAAGCTTGCTTAGATATGAAAAATGTAAATGGAAATAAAAATAGGAATGAAAATGAGTCCCAGATTTAGCAAAGATGACATCCCTTTTTAATGTTGCCAACCCAAGCCACCCTTTACCAGCGCTTCTGTGTTATATGTTTTTAATGGAGAGCAGCTGGCTTGGAGGGCCTTGTTTACAATGGATCTATGTCATAGCTCTTCATTGTCACTATAAATAATGTCACCGTACTCTCCCAACCAGAAGCCTAAATGCTAATACCACCTATCTCTACCAGATGAGGTTATATTCTCTTTTGCCCAGCATAGTCATTATCATCCTGTGCTGTCCCCATCTTTTAGGGTAATGATGACCCTGTATCACAACATCGATCACAGTTGGTGCTGTTCCCAGCTGAGGCTGTTGACCTGTGGGCACGCCACCACCCGGCTACTCTGGTCTCAGTTATATAGTGTCGGATCTCTCTTCCTTTTAGTCTCTTTCTTCCAAGCCATTTTCACGGTCTTCAGTTTGGAGCTGTGGCTGTGGGAGGAAGGCCAGCACAAGGAATCCTCACGTTAGCACCAAACTCAGTCAACCAGCGGGCTTGGCAGTTTGACTAGGTGAGGAGCACGGATAGAAATTTAGTGTGGTTCCTGATCTTAGTAGTGAATTGAAGGTCAGGGAGAAACTGTGAGATGGGATTGGAAATTGTGTTTTCTTGGAAAATCCGGGCTGGACAGAACAAAAGAGATCACCTTGTATACCTTGTGTTCTTTCTCCTTGGAGTCTGGACACTTAGAGACTCCAAAGCCCCTCTGTGCAGGTGTGTTTTTCTGGGCAAAGCATTTTTCCATTGTTTAAGACCCACGTGATGAATCACATATACAAAAGAAGAGGAGCCATAAAAAAAGTGTGAGCTACATCAGAAGGGAAGGGAGGAGGGAGGAGGGAGAGAAGGGGAGGGAGAGGAGAGGAGGAAGGGAAGGAAGGAGAAGGGAAGAGGGAGGGGAGGGAAGGGAGAGAAAAGGAGGAAGGGGAAGGGAGGAAGAAAGACTGAACTAGAGAGGAGAAACCCAGGGCCAGCGTGGGGAAGATTTGCAGACTAATGGAAAGAAGGAAGAAAGCTGAGATTAAACTGATAGCTCGATGTAGCCCTGTGTAAGTGTGAAGATAGACTCCGCAGTTCTTAGACTAAGTTTTGAAGTCAGGGAGTAGGAGTGGGTCCCTAAACATGTTGGGAGGACTGGTGTTTTCCCCAGCTCCTAGACAAGCCTCTTTCTATTACCCTTGTCAGTAGAATGAGTAAGGAGCTGGTATTAGGGTTCAGGGGGGTACCTGCTGAGAGCTCTTCTGGGTCCCTGTGCTCTTGAACAAAGAACGAAGCAAGGAAAAGCTGGGGAATTATTGACATAATACATCCTTCAGAGGGGAGGGCCATGGGATGTATATCCCCGGTGGGGAGGGCAGTGCTAACGAGTGTAGCACAATTAATAAATTCTTGGAGACAAATATTGGGGTTCAAGGCCAGAAAATCAAAACAGTCCACCACTGTCTCTTCCAAAATGAAAATCCTACCTCCAGGAATCCTCTGAGATTGTGTGTAAGAGCTGTCTCTTCCCATCTTAGATTCCTCCCTAGGGCTGGGATTAAAGGCATACACCACTACCGCCAAGTTTCTATGGCAAACTAGTGTGGCTCCTGTGATTAAAGGTGTGTGTCACACTACCTGGTGTGTAACGCTGATCAGTGTGGCTGTTTTTACTCTCTGACCTTCAGACAAGCTTTATTTATTAAAATACAAATGAAATATCACTACATTTCCCCTTTTTGTCTAAAATAAAAAGGCTTTAACTGATATAAGAAAAATTATAAGAACAATGACTATATACAATCTATACAGGCAATAAACACATCAACAATGTCTAGTCCATTTGCATTTAACAAATTCAGAGAAAATACTCCAAAGGAGAGAGTTTGGCAGCCACCCACCCTGTCTGGTGTAGAGTAGGGCTTTGCCTTAGCGTGGACGGTTTCCCCACTGTTTGTGTAATGACACAATGTGAGTTTCTCCCCCTCTTCCACACGAAGTTCTGCATACGCCTGCTGGGTCACATGTCTCTTAACACTTTAGGTCTCCATCCAGGGGTTCATGCTCTAGGATTACAATGTCGCGGGTTGCACTGGTGACCTTCAACTTTGCTACGTTGGTTTACTCGTAAGCTAATTCTTAAGGTCTTACTAGCTGCACCATTTTCTGTCCCCTTTTCACGTCTCACTTTTCCAGGCGGTTAGTTATCAGTGCACCCATGTCTGTCCCTGTGACTCAAAGTCTACCTGCAGCATTCTAACACAGACGCCAGCTTACAACCCTTGATTGAAGAAGATCACTGGCTCCACGGAGGACCTAAGCCCCGAGGTTACAGCAACTGTAACATGTAGATTTTAGCTTTCCAGGACACAGGAGCTGGGAGTAGATCGTGCTTGTGAGACACCGTAGTCAGTTTCATAAGTACTGCTACTCAGAGAGCTCGGCAATAGAAAGAAGATTATCCAAATTTAAATTGTGAACCCCCAAACCCCACTCTTAAATACCTAATTCACGCCACAAAATGATAAAAATATTCAGCAGAAGACATTTCCAGGACCAGCACAAGAAGGCATAGATGTGAAAAAGCATGAAGATCCCTCTCCCTCGAACTTTGACAGTCTATCAAAGAGCTTCCAAAGCAAATCTAAAGGCAAAAAGTACTCCAAAGAATACACCACATCCTCCACAAATCAGACAGAGGTTCAGAGCCTGGTTGACTGGATAGATTGAACCCTAGCTGAGCAAAGGGCATAAAAGGCCCTTCTCCCAGACATGACAAACCAAGGAGACTCCCATATCATCAAGTGGAAATAGACACTGTTAAGACAGAAAACAAACGCAGAGGGGAAAGAATTGGACTGACATTAGACTTCCCCAAGGAAGCATTACCGGAAGACAGGGAGTTTTGAAGCTGTACTGCCGTGTTTAGCAAAACTGATTCACTTATGAGAACAAAATGTTTCTCACACATATAAAAAGATAAAGTCTATTCCTGAAACCTTTGTGAAAAAGATCAAAACAGCATGCATTCCAGAAAAACAAAAGGTATGCCCAAAGAAAACAATACAAAAAAATTATAAGAATTTCTTCCCCCAAAGATAGGATTTCTTTGTGTAGCTCTGGCTGTCCTAAAACTTGCTCCGTAGTCCAGGCTTACCCTGAACTCAGAGACTCTCCTGCCTCTGCCTCCCAAGTGCTTGGACTAAAGGTGTGCACTACCACACTTGGCTATGGCCTATAGTTCGAGTTCTAGGACAGCAAGAGCCACAAAGTGAGACCCCCATCTTTAACCCTCCTGCCTCAAATACAGAACTACTAGAGAACCCACAAATAATTGTTCATTAGTAGAAAAAATTCTGTATTACTTTCATGCTGAATTGAAAGGAATTAAAGGGAATGTGAAGTGACATTTACTTCTTTTTCAGGAAGACCTGCTGATATTAACTAATGCTAATGTGGTTAAGAAAAGTACAGACATTGATCTGCCAGTAGGATGCTTGATCTCAGAGTTTCTGAACCAAAATGAACAAGAGGCAAGGGAGAATGAAACAAATCATGGAAAATAGAAGATAAATATTTGGTAAATGTGAGTATGTTAAACTCCCCTATTCGGGATAGAATTTCCAAGGTTAAATTAAAGGAACTCAGATCCAGGCTGTTCAGGAAGCATCAAAAGCCAAATGAAGCTAGAAAACTGGGAAGCAAACTATGAAAACATAGGTTGTCATTTACCCTTCAACAAAAACAGGCAGAACAAACTCTCAAGTAAAAATAAAATCATGGTGCCAAGCATAAAAGACACACACTGACCAGGCCGCCCATTATGCAACATAGTAAAGGACTGTGTTTTAGCTGTGTGACAGTTGAGGGTAAGGTGGAAACTTCGAGAGTTGGATGCTGTGGTCCCTATTCTTCCTTGTGAGGTTTACAAGAACAAATAGCAAGAAACAAGCACAAGTAGGTTTATCACAAGATCTATGCAACCTCTGAGTGGACATCAGACTGTTAGCTATCAGCCCTTTATGACTTTCCACATGGGGACTTATGAAGACTCGAGAGTTACAGATGTAACAATGAACCTCATGTATTGTCAGCAAGGCCTGTACCCAACAGAAAGGGACAGTTTATGAGATAAAGACACTGAGATTTGTTGATCTCACTGACATTGCTCTCACAACCCTTTCTACTTTGAATGAAGCTCTATATAGCGGGATGACTTACAGACCTCTCACAGAGGAGGCTGTCTCTGTTTTATTTTTAAATCCTGAACCAGCGAGACGATGCTTGCTGCTTGAGTTCAATTCCTTGGGCCTACATGGTGGAAGGAGAAAACTGCTAAGAGTTTGTCCTCAGACCTCCAAACAGACTGGTTGTGGCATGAGGACACATAGACACAGAAAGACAGAGAGACAGACACACACACAGAAACATGCATGCACACAGACACAGAAGGACACAGAGACAGACACACATACACACACAGACTCACAAACACACAAACAGAAACACACAGAGATACAGAAAGATACAGACACACATACACAGACACACAGATACACAGACTCACAGACATACACACACACACACACTCACATAGACAGACAGACATGCATGCACACACGCACAAGGACAGACATGTGCACATGTGCACACACAAACTTGCTTCTACAGACCAAAAAAATGAAGGGAGACTAATGAAACATCTTAGTCACAATGAGAATTGCGAGCATTAACACGGATTCTTTCACAGTTTTGCCAAAATTTTCTGCTTAGCCCAAGGTTTTTGAGAAAACGTATAATGGTCCCACCACACCCCTGCCACCATGGGCTGCTAAGTCATCATTGAGCACATCGGAGAGAGCATCTTCCTTCCTTAACTGCATTTGATCTGGGAAGGGAAGAAGCGAAGACGGAGGAAGCTGCAGTCACATGGGAGTGGTTTTCTGATATCTTGATTCATGCAAGAAGTGAAAGCGATGGGTTTCTAATTTACCTCCTCATCTATACCATAGAGTGGAGAACACACGAGAATATTTAATGAGCGAATTCATTTTTTTGCAGTGCTCCGTTGATGAGAACAACATTGGAACACGACCGAATGCTGGTGTCTAAGATGGTGCTTTAAGCGTAAGTGATGGGGTGTCAGGTGGAAGCCGCGCTCAGTTTGGCACACATCATTAAACAGCGCCTGATAGGAGCAGATGTTCAATATTTCACAGCGAGGAGGTGGTTCAAGATATTCTATCGTAACATAACATGATGAAATGGTATAATTTGCCATGAAAATAAAATAAGCTATCTGTCTCGGATGTGGCACTTTGTGTCTGTTGTGAATTGTGCAGCTGATAAGTTTAGGTTTCTGTCTGTGGTGGAAAACAAAGATGATTCTGAAGGCTGTAAACGCTCCCAGTGTATATATTGGTTGTTGTCATGATATATTTATACAGTGGAATAGGTAGGCAGCGTCTTTAATTATGTAGCAATGTCTTAAACCATATCCTTTAAGGTTTGTATTTCCTTATATTTACCAAGGCATCCTTTAACACTTCCTCGTTTTGTCCATTACCTATGCTGGGATGTCTCATTTTAAAGCCCCTCATCCTTGCCAAGGTGCAGAGGACAAGAGACTGCACAATGCCCAGCTGGATGTGGAACACATATCCCCTACTCCTCCCTCCCAGGGCTCGGTGGACGGGGGCCAGAAAGAATATAGAATCCCGAGTTGATAGATAATTACCAGGAAGCAGAGTCTTCTGGATACTGCACGGCAACCGTACGTGTGAGTTTATAGCAGGGGCAACAGCATGCACAAGACCTGTGTGGGTTCAAGTCAGGCCAAAATGCCAGCCTGGAGAGGCAGTCGGGCAGGTTGTACCCCTACCTGAGCACTATTGGCAGTTCTCAGCTTCTGGGAAAGGAAGGATTACTTTTCTCTAGGTTTCTGTAAGTCCCTTGTAAGTCGTTCATGGTCCTGTGGAAGACCACACATCCAAGAACATCTGGGCAGCACAAATTTGCCTTAATGGAGAAATAAAATAAAATAAGAAGCCTTGGGGGATGAAGGGTAAATATGATCAACACACGCAGCATGAAATCCTCAAAGAATTAATTGTAGGAGGTGGGCCCGCTTGTTCGTCACAGCTGCCTGGCTAGCTTAGCCCTGAAATAACCACACAGAAACTGTATTAATTAAATCACTCCTTGGCCCATTAGCTCTAACTTTTTATTGGCTAATTCTTACATCTTAGTTTATCCCATTTCCATTAATCTGCGTATCTCCATGTGGCAGTAGCTTATTGGCTAAGTTTCGTATCTTATGTGTCTCAGGCGGAGGATCCATGTTGTCTCTCCAACTCTGCTTTCTTCCTCCCAGAATTCAGTTCCCTCTTCTCTGCCTACCTAAGTTCTGCTCTATCAACAGGCCAGGGCAGTTTCTTTATTCATTAGCCAATGAAAGCTGCACATGGACAGAAGAACCTCCCACACCAACTAATAAAAATATAAAAACAAAACAAATTTGTCCTTAGCATGCATTTTTCGAACGGTGCTCTTGTCAGATATTTTCAACAACAGCATTCGTTATTATGTCATTTTTTTTTGTGGTCTGTACTCACTAAAATTACCCAGTGGAAATTTGTCTTCTCGTAATTTGATAAAAAAAAAGAACAAAATTGCATAAAACTCATTTCCTCAGCACAGCAGAGAATTCAAGAGTTGTTCAAATTCTAGATTACCAGCAAGTAGAAAAACATGGACACTAAATGTTATTTAGTGATGTCTTCCAGGCTCCTAGCTATAAGACTTTCTTTATAGATAATAGATTCTGTTATGTTTTGTTTTCATTTTAATTTGATTATTCAAATTTTAAAATTTCCCTATGTCTTTTTAAAAGACCATTGATCATTCAAAAGTGATCAATTTTCATGGGCTTCTATAATTTTTAGGGGGAGGAGTTATCTTGCTATTGATCAGTTTTATCCTATTATAAATGGCAGAATATGAGGCATTATATTAATTATTTTATATTTTCCAAAACTTGTCCTAAACTATCTATTTTTGAGAAAATTCCACAGACTGCTGAAATTCTATCTACATTCAGTAGATGTTAGTTAGAATATCCTATATTTTAAGATTCTTGGATCTGTCGCATCACTTAATTCTCACATTTACTGATTTTCAGGGGAGATTTGACTGACGGTTCTATTCATGAAAATGCTGTGTGAAGTCACTCACTTCTCTTGGATAGCTTTAGATCCTGTGTCCAATAGTGTTTATCATACGAAGCTGGCTATGACAGCACTTAGTTGGCTGTGCGCATGTTTACAATTGTTAAATCCTTACAAAAACTCTCCCCTTTTCAGCACCAAGTCACTGAGGCAATTCTCAAATTGCCACAAGGAATGAAATAACAAAGATCAGAACTAAACGACATGGATATTAAAAAGCTAACTCATAGAGTAGAGTTGATTTTGTGAGAGGTTAAATATGCCCGACAGGCCTTTACCCAAACCAACCAAAAAGAAGGAAGGGAAGACTCAAGTGAATGAATTAAGACTGGAAAGCAGGCATCATAATGGAGGCCAGTGGAATCCAGAGGAGCATTTAGACATGTTTTGAGGGTTTATATTCCAATCAAGTACAAAACTTAGAAGAAATAGATACATTTCTAAACATACGATCTGCTCAAATCGAACAAAAATGCTATTTAAAAGTCTTAAACAGTTAGGTAATAATCAATGAGATTGAAGCAGCAATCAAAGTTTCCTAAAAAAGAAAATCTCAGGTCTGGGCTGTGGAAGTCACTATAGAATGCTACTAGACCTTCGAGAAGTAAGTAACACCAATTTTCCACAAGCTATTCCACAAGCTAGGAAGGGAAGGGTCACTTACTCCGTGAATCCTCATTGGCCCCAAACTAAAGTCAGGTGGACACAATATCAACACAAAGGAAATCCATAGGCTAATATCCATGATTAACATAGATGTCAAAATGCTTCCTAAAATCCTTGCAAAAAATTCAACATATTAAGAAGACCATATGCCATAATTAAGTTGATTTTGTGCCAGGAAAGCAAAGATGGTTGACTGGATATAAGTCATAAAATCTAATACAGCATATAAATAGAATCAATGACAAAAATTCACCAAAGTCATCTCAGTAGATGTAGAAACAAACACTTTGACCAAACTAGACATCATCTCATGATAAAAAAACCTTAATGAAATGAGGAACAGAAGGGACATACATCTAACTAATAAAGGCAACATACGATAGAACTACAGCCACCATTGTACTGAAAAGGGAAAAGCAAAGTGTGTCCTCTGCAATCAAGAACGAAGCAAGGGTTTCCTCTGTCACCTCTCTTATTTTAAACAGTGCTTGGAGTCTTATCTAGAATGTTAAAGTGAGAGAAAAATAAAATATCTAGATGCAGAAGAAGAAGCAACCAAATCATTTCTACTTGCAAATGGCACAATCTCGCACTTAAGAAATTCCCAAACTCTACCAGAAGACATAGATTTGATAATACTTTCAGCAAGAAACCGGGCACCAAAGTTGTGAAAAGAGGTGGTGAGATGGCTCATCAGTTAAGAGCACTGGCTGCTATTTTACAGGACCTAGGTTCAGTTCCAAACAACTACAGAGTGGCTCCCAACCACCTGTAACTTCGGTTCCAGCAGATCAAACACTCTCTTCTGGCCTCTGTGGGCACAAGCACAAGTAAGAGCAGGAAAAAAATGTACACATCAAGTAAAATAAATTTTTAAAAATAATTAAAAGGATCTAACAGATTTTTAGGATGAGGAGAAGTCTCAGTTGAAAGTATCTGCCACACAACCATGAACATCTAAGGTTCAGTGAGAGACTGGATTGTCTTAAAGCATACAGTGAAGAACTATTGAGCAGACACCTGGCCTTGACCTCTGGTCTGTGCGTGCACACACACATACAAACACACACAGTTATTGATGTGAACTTTTCTCTTTCAATACCATGTCCATAAAAAATAATCACCAAATTAAATGAGAAACAAGAGAATCTATTTTATGGTATCTTTCCTTCTTCAAAAAGCCCTAGGATTAAATCTAAAAGAAAGGGGAGGCAGGGAATAAACTTGAAATTGGGGGGGTAGTAGGAGGGTGTGAGGGACACAAGTTGGGGGAGGGGAAAGAATATACTAAAAACATATTGTATAAAATTAAATAAAAATTCAAAAACTAAAAAAAAAGTGGGAAGCCTCCAAACTAGAGATTACAAGCTACTGAAGAAATAACCTGAAGGTATTAGAATTTGGAAATAACTTTTTTTTATAGATTTGGTACATTTTCATTGAGAAAATAGCCATATTGCTTCACGCGTCCTACAGATTCAATGAGACATGAATATTCTATGCCTTCGTATCTTACAGCATTGCAGGTGCACTGTACACTGTCACAAGCTTTTAGTGTACTTGCTTGTAAAAATTGTGGTGTCCCTGGCAGATGCTGGTGTGTGAAAATGGAGTACCTCTCTCGAAGAAAGGAGGGAGAATAGAGAGAGGGCGGAGGTGAGAGTAAATCTCAAGAAGCTGGTGTTTGAGCAGTTGTGAAAATGTCCAGCCCTTCCTGAGAAGTGTCAAGACAGTGAGTAGGCTGAGCAGTCACACTTGCAAATCCAGACTCCCAGTGTCAATGGAATGACTGGCAGTGGAGGGTGTGTAGGTGGCTCACCTGGATGTGAAAAGGATGGAAACAGATAGTAACTGGGCTAGGTAAACAGCACTGGGTAACACTATTTTCTGGGAGAAAATGGGTGGGGGCGAGGCTTCACCTAATCAGCTGGAGCCACTTTTCCCAGTCTTGGAACATAATGGTCTCATTGACTAACACATCTGCTGGGCCCCCTGGAGTAGACTCTTATGACATTTAATCTAATATCAAACACACTGCCTTGAAGACATCTGTTCAGCCTTCTTTCTGGGTGACAGAAGAGATGTAGAAACTTACTCCTATTTTGCTTAGATCTTTTAAAAATGTATTTCTTAAATTTATAAGAATAAAGACAAATTCAGGATTAATTATATAGTAATAAACTTTTGAAGAGCACATGCATTTATAGATGAATTCAGGATTAATTATATAGTAATAAGCTTTTGAAGAGCGTATGCATTTATTCATAGGAATATAACTGACTGAGAAAAAATTTAAGAGTTTACCGTAGTATTAAATTACTAGATGTTTTACTTTTGTTTTTATATTGGTGCTGGTATTCTCTGAGCTGTTTTGTGCTTAGTTCTTGATAAACTACATAGTTGTAAAAAAAAAAGTCATTATTATTCCTGTATTGAAAATAAAACATTCTGAAGAACTCATCTGCGCTTTAGGCCAAAGGCCATTTGCCAGCCAAACTCTCACTTAAACCAGTGTGGAAGCTGGGATTCAGTGTCACGAGAACAAGGAGTTAAGCGTGGGAGTATTTGCACTGTGCTCTTGGTAGTGATTTCAATCAGGACAACGGGAAGAGTTCTAAAACCCAAATGTCTTTCACTCTGTGTAGTCATATAATAATCTAAGCTTTTTACAGTTATTTATTTATCTACTTAGGGTAAGTGGGTGTGTAGTTGAGCATGTATGAAGGTTGAAGTTCAACTGGCTGAGTTGGTTATCTTTCCATCACATGGGCCCCCTTATCAAACTCGGGTGGTTAGGCTTGGTGGTAGGTGCCTTTCCCAAATGAGCCAGCTCATCAGTCCAATATAAGTTGTTTGGAGAGAGAGCGTAAACATACCAGCGACAGCAACTACACCACCAAAGAACTTTGCTATTCAAATGCAAGGAGAGAAGCTGCTGACAGAGATTAGGAGTTTGGGAATTCTGAAGCAAAGCCCATCTACACACGTTAAGATTGATAGGCTAGTCAGTCCAACAGGAAAGCAAAGCTTTAGTTGAAATTAATTACTATCATAAAGTTTCAAATTCTTAAGCCTGACTTCCTGTTTGTACCTGCCCAAGAAGTAGCAACCGTGTTAGTCAAACACGTAGCTGTCCTTACTGGAGCCGTTTTTACATTGTCTCTTCTTGTTCTGCTGGTTACAGTTTGCCTTTCGGAGGAAATCTATGGTAGTTCCTCAGTTTCTCTATAAATAGAGCTCGGGGTGGGGGGGGGGGCGGGGGGCGGTTCTACAATAAAGTCAATCTCCTTGAAAAGTAAAGAGTGAAGTTTAGCCCAGGGTTGTGTTGTCATTGCCAGCCATTGTCTGCCTGACGTGGAAAACACATGATGTTTCTGCCATG
This sequence comes from Alexandromys fortis, assembly GCF_014885135.2. Taxonomy (NCBI): domain Eukaryota; kingdom Metazoa; phylum Chordata; class Mammalia; order Rodentia; family Cricetidae; genus Alexandromys; species Alexandromys fortis. Next base: position 9,045,119 of record NW_026067946.1, read on the forward strand.
TTTCCATCTGTACAGTTGGGGAAGTAATATTTCCCTCATTGGGAAACTAAACAAAAGACTGTATTTGAAGCTCCCTTTTCTGAATTCTGTGTCCCTTACAGGTTAGATAGCAGTGCTCACTGTATCTGTCTCTGTGTGAGACTCTGTTACCTTAGCCAAGTTTGTTCACCGTTTACTATTTAGCATTATTTTAAGAGTTTATACTGTACCCATGGCTTCTAGAAAACAAATGGGATTGAGTTTTATTTTTAAATTGATTATGATAATTTTGTCCTAGTATTAGTTTCAAATACTACATTTGTTGTCAAAATTAATAATATTGGGCCTACTATGTGGTCCTTTACAATTTTGGTTAGTTCAATATTCTGCCATTTTTCTAATGACTTGGAAGTGATGGCTCTTTCTAAATATCTATGTATTTTTGTTTTAAAATGCAATAAAATCAAATGTTTCACTCTTATAATAGTAAGAATAGGATATTAGCAATTAAAAGTGTGAAACAGAGTTAACAACTCCCCACTTTTCTTATAATCTATATTTTAGGATGGGGTTATTCTTTCTGAATTATTTTACCCTAGGCTCCTTTGAAAAGTTACTTTGTGTATATTGTTTACTATTGCAACTACAGAATAGCAAGTTGTTCTGTTTAGTGCCCTTTGTGAATTAGTAGTATAATTTTATAACGTGTGTTTTAAGTTTTCCAATCTATTGTAATTAATTAGAGTAATTTGTGCATGTGTATGTTGAGAGAATATATATTCTGTACTCTTTGGAGTACTTGATTAATTTTTCATCGCTTACCTACCTTGAGAATCTGCTTGCCTTGAAGTATCTCTTTGGTCCTGTCAGCCATTCTGTATCAGATATGAGACATTCTCCATTGCCCCGTTTTTCTTTTTTTTTTTAAAAATATTTATTTATTTATTATGCATACAATATTCTGTCTGTGTGTATGCCTGACGGCCAGAAGAGGGCGCCAGACCTCTTTACAGATGGTTGTGAGCCACCATGTGGTTGCTGGGAATTGAACTCAGGACCTTTGGAAGAGCAGGCAATGCTCTTAACCACTGAGCCATCTCTCCAGCCCGCCCCGTTTTTCTTGTCTCTGGTTTTTTTTGATTGATATTTGACATTTTGATAGTACATGTGGTTAACAGTAACAAATAAGTCCACATGGGTCTAGAAAACCATTCCAAATTATTGAACAATTGGGAGAAAAATCTCTTTTTTTTTTTTTTAAAAAAAACTGTTTTAAGGTATAAATATCTTTACAGCTTCTTTCTGTTCTTTTTGTTCTCCATCTTGTCTTATACTGGGAATACTAAAGGAAAGAAAAGACTTTCCAGACTTTGCCATGGCTTGCTTATTTATTCATTCATTCGCTTATTTATTTTTATGTCTTAATAAGATTTACTTATGCTATGTGTCTGAGAGATTTGTCAGAATGTATGCATGTTCACAAGTGTGCCTGGTGCCCGCAGAAGTCTAAAGAGGGCATCAGACCCCCTGAAACTGAAACTCCAGAAGGTTGTGAGCCACCATGTGGGTGCTGGAACCCTGGAAGCCAACCCTGCATCTTCTGTAAGAACAACAAGTGCTCTTAACCACAGAGCCATATTTTTTGTTTCTTTGTTTGTTTTTTGAGAGACAGGGTTTCTTTGTCTGTCTCTGAAAAATCTGGTTGTCTTGGAAATTGCTTTGTAGACCAGGCTGACCTCGAATTCACAGAGATCTGCTTGCCTCTGCCTCCTGAGTGCTGGGATTAAAGGTGTGTGCTGCCTCCGCCCACCTAATGTTTTATCTTTTATAAATCTTCTGGTTTACAGCTGACACACTGGAGATGTTACTATCATCTCCAGCAGAGGGTACCGTTAAATAATCAGCCAATCAGAAGCACAGCTATGGGGGAGGCTGAGAACCCCTCTCTCTTCCAGGACAGTCTTGCTGTTTGCATTCTGGATGGGACCCCGGAAGTTTCCCAGAGGGGAGCTCAGGATGAGCATTAATTAGCTGCTTTTCTTCTGCTGCAGTGGAAGGGGATGCTTTCCTGGTAGATGCAAATGCCTCGCCTGCTGGTAGTTGGGACTTGTGGCTCAGAGGGTGCAGTTTGGATCCCATCAGCCCAGGTGGGAAAAAGACACTGAGCATGCCTTCGAGGAAGGAGGTCAAAGGAGATAACTGGAAACTAGAAAATGCATGCCCAGGGATTGCTCTGCACACATTCAGGAAGCACAGTTACACCCAGTGAACGCCTCATTCTCTCTTCATGTAGAACTTGGCTTTTTCAGTTGTTGTCATTTTGTCAGCATCCTGAAAATGTCTTTCGTATGAGATCCTATCCCTTTCAGTAAAGCTTGTTTCTTAATGCCTTCATTGTCTTCCACTGGTGCATTCTGTTTATTTCTAATTCTTTGCGGCTTGCATCTCTTCTGGGTTTCTCTCTCTCAGAGTTAGCTTTGTTATGATGTGACGCTCCTGAAATTTTTTACCGTCTTCCATCGGTGTGCTATTCTTTCTGTTGGGGAATGTCTGCATGGTTTGTTCACATTGGTTCTTCCTCAAGAAGCAGGGGCCGGTGCATGGAAGCAGCGTTGATGTGATCATCTGGGAAGGCTCACCTTGTCCCTCTGACCTTGTCATTTGTGAATTACTGCAGGCCAGAGATGCTTCCTGCCTCATGCCAAATTCCTGCTAACTTCCTAGTGCGACTCTGTTATAAGGGGAACAATTGTGTCCGTTCTGCTTCCTGATTCCTGTGGCTATTCAGGTGAGAGCTGTCTGTCAGTGTGAGCACACACCATTGACCCCAGACAGATGAGTGGACAACACATCCTCTTTCTGAAACTATTTAATTCTCAGCACTTCTTCAGATTCCGTGTTCCCTCTTTGCTTTTCATGTCTAAAATCAGATGTGCGCCTTACTAGAGGAAATAGAGTATGCACCTAAATGTCATGGACTGGACACTGGTCCGACTCTATGAAAAAGCCATCTGACACAGGGGTAAGGCTACTTCATAATTTATGGCAGTGAAGTCCTCTGCTGTGTTCCTAGTCGGGATCGGCAATGGTGTTGGGCGGAAGTCTCCTCCGTCTCCTTTTCTGGCCCTCCTCTTTCAGAACCATTTCCCTTTTCTTAGTCAAAATTCCTCTGGGTGACTTGCGAGCAGCTGTTTAATATCGCCCGTGCTGTTCTACTTTGCATTTCCCTGGCTTTTATGAATATTTTAATAAATGGATGAAGGGATGGAAAGCAGGTTTGGGGTTTCTTTTTATTTACTTTTTCCATCTCTGCTTTTTAAGTCAAGGAGTCTGACACATTGGAAAGTTCCTGGCTCTGCAGCACATGGTTATTTATTTTTGACTTTGGCACCACAACACAAGTCTGCACCATGTGCCAGATTCATGCGAAGTGCTGGGAAATGCTTACAGGCATCAGACAGTCTCTTCAGGGTCTTGCACCGTGGCATGCTGTCACACAGGTTGCCTGTGGAGGATCTCACACAAATCAGTGACTCTTTCTCACGAGCAAAGGCTCGATGACACTGGGTTTACATTGCAAACTTGGTGAAGAAATAGCCATTGGGCAGAAGACTTGATTTTTAGCTCTGAAGAGCAATGACTGCACAAATAGCCTTTAGAAGTCAGAAAAATGGGATGTGGTGGTACATAGTGTATGAGACGGGGTCCGGGAGTCTGACATTCACACGGCTCCCTGTTCTCAGCGGTGTTCTATTCAGCACAGAATCAGGAGATGACTTCCGCATATTAGTTAGTCCTTTGTTTATTTCTTTTAAACTTCCAGTTCTCTGTGTCATAAATTCATTTAGTTTGTTTTGATCATAGAAAGTTTGTATCTCCCTCCATTTTTTTTATTGAGAAAAGGAAAAAAAATGTTTCCGCCTCCTCCCAGCCTCCCATTTCCCTTCCCCTCCTCCCACCCTTCTCCCCCTTCCCCCACTTCTCTCCCCCTTCCTCTCCAGTCCAAAGAGCAGTCAGGGTTCCCTGCCCTGTGGAAAGTCCAAGGTCTTTCCCCCTCCGTCCATGTCTAGGAAGGTGAACGTCCAAACTGGCTAGGCTCCCACCAAGCCGGAACATGAAGTAGGATCAAAACCCTGTGCCATTGTCCTTGGCTTCTCATCAGCCCTCATTGTTCGCCGCCATGATCAGAAAGTCCGGTTTTATCCCATGCTTTTTCAGTCACAGTCCAGCTGGCTTTGGTGAGCTCCCAATAGATCAGCCCCACTGTCTCAGTGGGTGGGTGCACCCCTCGTGGTCCTGACATCCTTGCTCGTGT
>NW_026067946.1:9050195-9091185 GCF_014885135.2 Alexandromys fortis
ATATGATAGGGCATCTCTTGGGTATATTCCCAAGAGTGGTATTGCTGGGTCCAGGGGTAGGTTGATCCCGAATTTCCTGAGAAACTGAAACACTGCTTTCCAAAGTGGTTGCACAAGATTGCATTCCCACCAGCAATGAATGAGGGTACCCCTTCCGATCTCCAAAATATATAGAGAACTCAAGAAACTAGACTTTAAAATGCTAATTAACCCAATTAGAAAATGGGGCACTGAACTGAACAGAGAATTCTCAAAAGAAGAAGTTCAAATGGCCAAAAGACACTTAAGGTCATGCTCAACCTCCTTAGTGATCAGGGAAATGCAAATCAAAACAACTTTGAGATATCATCTTACACCTGTCAGAATGGCTAAAATCAAAACACCGATGATAGTCTCCTTCCATTTTGATAGATAGTTTTGCTCGGTTAGCCTGGGTTGACAGTTGCAATATTTGTAGATCTGGCTTTCAGGTACTTTGTGTTGATCTTTGATTGGAGAGATTGGGTTGATTCCATTTCAATGACAACTTCAAGGTATGTAAATATGGTCCTGGTATCACCTGAACATAGAGAGGGCAGCTAAGGGCTCTGGGGAGGACTTCCTGATGAGTATGTGGGTGTGAATCCTGGCTGGGCCTAAGACTGGAGGGATGGCATGGGAGAGGGTCAGGTTGATTCACTTTGCTGCCACACACATTGTGGAGACGTCACCTGAGTCTAGGTGTGTGCTTGTATACAGACAGGGTTCTGGGAACTACACCTGGTTGTGTTACACTTGGGTGATGCCTTCAGCTTTATAATTTTTTTATAGTTTTATTTTGGCATCATAGTAGTGGTGACATCAAAGAAATATCTGTACCCTGCTTCAATATTGTCAGACAATGTGACAATGTGCAGAGCTGACATTTTGTCATCCTTAAATTCCTGATAGAATTTTCCAGTGAGTACGGCGTTTCTTTGGAGCGCTCTTTATCACGTTCTGAGTGCTCAAGTTTATTCCTGGCCTTTCTTCTTTATCCCACTCTCTGTTGGTTCAGTGCACTAATTTTTTGGCCATTTGTAATATCTCCTAGTAACTAAGCTACATAGATATTAAACACTGTAAGATCACTCCTTCTGATTGGAGTACAGCCTCTCATATATCCAAATAACTAAGTAAGGTTATGTTGGAGAATCTCCCAGTGTGATGGTGGGACAGCTATGCCAGTTGACAACAAACAAGCCTGGAAACAGAAAGAAGAGGAGTTCGGGAAATAGAATATTTTCACTATTATGTGATCTCCCAGGAGATGTTTTGTTCTCAGGTGAAGAGGGTGTCTTTAGGTAAATTTATTATCTTCAGATAAATGTAATACCCTATAAATGGGACTCAAATGAGGTAAGCCCCGCAATTTCTTTGGCTTTCTGTCATTCTACGAACTTGCCAACATGCAGTGCTACTGTATTGCTTTCTCTGACCTGCAGACCGTTGATAATCTGAGTAGCCTGTTGGGCAGTGAAACAATGAAAGAAAATTTAGGTCTTGTAGTCTGAGCAAAAATGAGGTCAGAGACAGAGAGAGAAGGAAGAAGAAGCTGATGAGAATGGCATGTTGATCGCACGGCATATTGTTGTTTCACAGGAAGGGAAGGGGCAGTTCTGAGGCCTGGATGAGAATGGCCAGTGCAACAGGACAAGAGCCCCAGACCCCAGACCCGGAGACAATGATGCTAGGGAAAGTGTAAGATATGAGCAAATATATTTAGAGAAATAGTCCCTGGGTTTGGCAAAAAGGGAGAACATGGTAATTCTGTGTAGTTTCTGGGCCATTATTAGAAGCATAGTGGGAAGGAGTTAAGGAGAGAGGCAGCGAGCTGTTTTGTAAGACCACAACCTGAAGTAGCTTTAGAGGTACCCTTTACCATGAATAGACCAGGGAAGAGCTAGCTGTCATAGCCATGGCTGGTTAGCATGCTATAACGGTGACAATGACCATAGTCTTAGAAATTAAATATCTGTCTCTTCTTCCCAGTGGGTGGAATAAAGGAGAAGTGGAGAGAAAGGGGTAAGAGGTTATCGTACCTGGAAATAATAGGAATTATTAAGGTAGACAGTGAGGCCCTGTCTTGGGAGGTCTGTTATTTCTAATAGTTTGAATCCAAGTAAACACACCAGTTTCTTAATCTAACGCTTACCTTTAGTAAATAATTGATTTGTTTGTACTTTCTGGATAATTATTTTTCTGGAGAGAAACACGATATTCTCTGGAACAAACATTGCCACACATTAGGCTTGTGGATGATTTGTCATCTTCACTATCTCACAGCGGGTGCCAAACGAAAACCTCATCTCCTGAGAGATGAGAGCATCTTAGCGCCAAATGGTAGCGGTGCTTTCATTTTCTTCAAATATCTTCCTTCAGCACATTTTTCTTTATTTTTTACATTTGTTTTTAGTGAAGTATTTGAATTCTTATTGTGTACTTACCTTTTTTTTCCCAAAGAAGAAAAAATTTAAAGAAGAATTTTCTTTTTTCTTTTTTTTGAGTCTTTTGTGTGTGTGTGTGTGTGTGTGTGAGAGAGAGAGAGAGAGAGAGAGAGAGAGAGAGAGAGAGAGAACAAGAGAGAGAGAGAGAGAGAGAGAGAGAGAACAAGAGAGAGAGAGAGAGAGTAGCTGACAGCAGGTGGTGGTTACAGAAATGCAGTAGGTGCAACACCCAGAGAGTAGGCAGGTGGTCCCCAAGTCATGGCAGGTAACCTGACGTCTTTTCTTTGCAGAAGAGAGTGGCATGACATCTTACCTGTGAATCTCCATGCTATGACATGGAGATATTACAATAATATTAAAGGCACAGATGCCCTCCTACAGGCTGAACAAACAAGCAAGCATCATTTCCCCCACTTTGGCCCCACAACATTTCTGACCCCGTTTATTTTAAGTTCTTTTGTAATCTTGACTTCTCGTACTGCCCGCCTCTTAAATATCTTCTGTCTTACTTTGTTTCTCAGCGTTCTACATGTAAATATTGCTCTTCATGGATTGTAAATTTCTATTAAACTCTGTGCTTGAAGGATTTTTATGACATTGCAAACACATATTTAGCCCCACATTAATTGATTTGAAGAAATGGAAACCAAAAGTGTGGACTGGGAGATGACCCTGCTCGTAAGACACTGTGCCACAGGTGTGATGACCTGAGTTTGAAACTTGGATTCCAGGCTAGACGGAGGGACTTGATTCCCCCAAACGATCCTGTGATCTCTACATTCACTGTGGCCCACACCTACACACACATTAGCATGCACACAGGCACAGATGTAACATTTTTAAAATTAGTTAATCAAGAGCTGGAGGTGGTGTCTTACACCTTGAATCTCAGCACTCAGGAGGCAGAGGCAGGCCTATCTCCAAGTTTGGGGCCAGCCTGGTCTATGGAACAAGTTGCTGGACATCAAAGGCTACACACAAAAACCCTTTCTCAATAAACCAAAAAAAATGTAAATCAGTCAATATATTTTACTTTAATTTTTTGTTAAAATTAAGTTTATTGGGGCTGGAGAGATGGCTTGGGGATTAAGAGCACTGACTGCTTTTCCAAAGGACCCTGGGTTTGATTCCAACTACCCACATGGCAGCTCACAACTATCTGTATTGCAGTTTCAGGGTATCCAATGCCCTCTTTTTGCCTGTGTGGGCTCTAGGCACACAAGTGGTGCACATACATACATATAGGCAAAAATGCATAACCATATAAAATACATTAAAATTCAATTTATTTAACCAGCAGCATACAAACTGTACATTAATGGAATGTATATCCTTTGGTACTGCAACACATGAGCGTATCATGTAAAGTCTCCATCAGGTTAACCTAGCTGTGTCCTCAAACTTTCATCACTGTTTTTTGTGGTGAAAACTGTTTAAGTGCTTGAATAGCATATGTTGGGTTCTGATGGAATGAAAAAATATTTCTTGCCACTTAAGTATCTAGAATGTTGAGTTTGGATATTCACTACCACCAAAATAAGTGAAAGATTTGAAACTGGGAAAAATAAAGGTGCTTTATACTCTCTGTGCTAACCCATGTGTCCTTTTGCCTGCATTGGGCTCTTCCTCATCAACTAATATTAGCCTCTCTTGGTCTCCTTTCTAAATGGTAGACCCACACTTACAGCTGTTTATACACACATGCACATTCGTGCTTTCTCACACACACACAGACTAAGATATGAGGGAGAACATGAATTTATGCTTTTCTTTCTTTCTGAGTTGAACTTTGGTCCATTCATTTCCATGAAAATTTCATGATGTTATCTTTTCTTTATATCTGAATAATATCTGATTTTATACATATATCCCATTTTTATCATCCACTCATCTATTGATGGAAATCTAGATTGGTTTTCTTTCCTTGCTATTGAAAACAGAACAAGACAGATGTGCAAATATCACTGTGGTAGTATATGGAGTCTTCAAGGTATATGCCCAGAAGTGGAATAGCTAGGTCACATAGTAGTCCCATTTTGAATGTTTTGAGGCTCCTCCAAGCTAATTTCCATAATGGCTATATTGATTTGTACCCCCACCAGTGTGAAAAGGGGTTGGACATTCCCAACATCCCCTCCATTTTTGTTGTTAGATTTCATGACGATAACATTTCTGATTGGGGTCAGTTGGTGTCTCATAGTATTGTTGACCTTCTACTCCTGTGAGGACTAGGGATGTTGAAGAGTTCACTAACAAGGTATTGGCTATTGCTTTCCTTCTCTTGAAAACTGTTCATCTTGTTAGCCCATGTGCTTATTGCTCTTTATTGTTGCCATGGTTTTTAATCTTGGCAGCTTCCTTTTTGTAAATTCTATATGTTAGCCCCCTGTCTAAAGTATAGCAGGCAAAGATGTGTTCTCATTCTATGGACTCTGTGATCTAAAGATGGTTTATTTGGCTGTAGAAACTTTTAATTTAATGTAGTTCTGTCGGTTGATGTTTGAGGCTGCTCTCTGTGCTACTAGAATTCTGCTCAGAAAGATCTTGTTTCCTAATTTTCCTTTAGAAGTTATATCCTTTCTAGTTTTAAATTAAGGCCTTTGGCTTACTTTGAGCTTATTTTATTTTTGAAAAATATGGACCTAATTTTATCTTCTGCTGATGTTTGCCCAGTTTTGACAGTACCATTTATTGAATAGGCTACCCTTTTTTCCACTGCATTCTTTTTGCCATGTTTGTTAAAACTTGGGTAGCCCTGGTTTTGTAAGTTTATATCCAAGTGCTCTACTTTGTTATGTTGGTCTGATTGTCTGTTTTTATGCACCTCTAGCCTATCTGTGTCACTATAGCTCCACAGTATAATTTGAAGTTGGATATTGTGTTCTTAATCTTAGGATTGCTTTGTCTATTCATTGTCTTTGGTGGTTCCATATACAAATTAAAAAACTTTTTAAAACACTAGATATGAAGTTAGAACTGTTAGTTCACAGTTTTTAGATGAGAAAAACACAATTTCCCTTTGTAATTCTTTAATTGCATGTCTATACCCAAATTATTTGTTTCCTGGCTAAAAATTTAAGAACTTATACTTATCAGTCAGTGAATTATCTTGTGGTGTTCTACTTTTAAACACATTTTTCTACTAAGTGAAATATTTTTGAAAGCTAGTGTCTCTTATTTTCTCTATTGACTATCAAGCTGCTTACTTGCAACATGCGTTTTTTTTTTTTCTGAAGTGATTCTCTCAGCAGTATACAAAGGTCCCTGTTCTTTGTAAAAAAAGATGAAGATAAACATGAAGAATTTTAAATGTTCATAAAATAAAACAGTACAGCAAATCTCCATTGGCATTTTGCTCAATTAGAGCAGTTGCCAACTTTTACCCATTTGCTGTACATACCTAAACATATTCTGTCATTTCACTTCTGAGTGCATCAGTATCCATTTCTAACAAAGTGAATCACCACACAACTACACTCTTGTTATAGGTCCTAATTGCTTGGTATCACACGATTCCTACCTCATAGCAAGATTTATCCAGTTATCACTATGGGTAATTTTATAGCTGGTTTAATCAGAACAAATAAGTTCATAGTAATTTGGCTAGTACTATTTTGTATTTCAGTGCTGAGAAGTCCTTTCTTCCATCTCTCTTCTTCTGCTTTGCCTTTTGTAGGTTACTAGTAGCACAAACCAAGTTAGTTCTTACAGATCTTGCCCTCTGGATTTGTGGGCTTCTGATTTAACTTGCTTTTCTACTATGATCCTTTAGTACGTGGAAGATTCCTACAAACTTGATAGGATTCTGCCTCGCCTATTTTGACAATAATATCTCATAACCAGGGCTCTATGCTTTATGTTATATAGTAGCATATATCATAGCATGGGATGTCAGTTTTTTTTTTTGCTTTGCTTTTCATTTTTAAGGATGCTAAGTTTAGTGAGATTTCAGATAGTTACACCTATGGAGTTCCCAAGCCATCAGATACAATCCAGTACTCTCTGAAGCAATTCCTGAAGCTATAATTCAGAGTATATTGGCAAAAAGAAACTTTGCCAAGTTTTCAGATTTTTCAGCACCATTTAGGTTCCAGTGTCCCTATGAGGTGAAGTGTTCACGTGTGTAACCTTCTTCACTGCACTACTGCTTGTTGAGTTACTATGGGTAACACATCAGAAGCCCACTTTATGTTGGAAGTAGTATAAGCCCAAACCACATTTTATATATCTAACTTACCAAACATTAGCCCTCAGTCTAATGTACCTTAAATATTCTTAAAACACAATAATAGCCTATAGTGAAAAAGCCTTTTTCATAATAAACTATTAAGTGTATCATATAAGTCACTGCCTATAATACTAAGAGTAAAAAGCAGAAGAACTATAGAAGTATCTATCATTAACTTCTGCAGTTGAGACACTCTGGGCCCAGCCAATGCTTTACACACCACACTCAGCAACTTCACAGTGTTGTACCCCTCTTGCTGGGTTGGGAAAAGATCAAAATGCAAGGTGTTCTTTTTTTTGTTGTTGTTGATTGCATACTGCTTTTGCTTAGCTGTAAAATCAAACCATCGTAAGTCAGGAACCATCTGTCTACCCCAGCTTGACAACATCCACTTACTTATATGATTGCTGTTGTTTCCCACTAGACTGTGATGTTGGGAGAAAACAGTTCACTGGTTTCAAGACAGTTAAATCTAAATTCAATGCAGATAGAACTTCTTTGAAGGCCACTGAGGGTATCTCCCAGGACTTAAAGGAAAAGTTGAAGAACTTTTGGTTGTTCTAAGGATTGCAAGGTTTTCAAGTGAACTTGAAGATAGTCAACAATCTCTGTCTTTTCATGCTGCCACTGATTGACATCTTGTTTCTCTCAGATACTTTCCACAGTGGTGGTCATGGCAAATGACAGCTCAGGAATGTATGATTTAGCAACAAAACTCTGATGGTCCTGACCAAAGGCATGCGCTCATTTCAAGGGAAGCTATTGTCTTCAAGGGTATTCCTTGGCCTCTTAAAGGCCAAGTTTTGTTCCTGTGTTTGGGGAGGTGGTGATGGGCCCTACCTTTCTAGATGATTAGGATATGAATGAGGCTCTTCCCTTTTAAACGAGGGAGTGCTGTTCTCTGAAGAAGGGAAACTGCTTCCTGCCTCTATAAAATACTGTGCCAGTTCAACATTTATGTTGCCAGTACCCAAGACAACATTTGTAGAAAGCAGATGCCTAACAAAATACTGAGACCACATCAGTGCAATGACTTGCTTGCTTCCCCATGATTCATTTGGTTTTTAGTAGGAATTTATTTTGACAAGAACATACTCCATAAAGTCATGCTGACTTTTACTGGCTGTGTGGGTTATCCAGACCTTGCAACGTTCTCCTTATAATTGCTGTATTTATACTTAAAAACCAAATAAAAAACCTGGACATTATAAAATTTCTAAATAATAGTTAAACCTTCATAATAGTTAAGCATAAGAATTTCTCCAGTAATAAAAACGGTGAAATGTTAGGACCTCCCAATGACAACCCATCTCCATGTGTTTCCAGGTGCCGGGTCCTGCCCTCCTGGCTATCTTGTCCATCTTCTGTGTTTAAGTATAAGGCACAGTATGAATGAAGACCAAGCAAAACAAATATTTCAACTTCTTCTCAAAGTGATGCTTTCCTATATATAAATATTCATTATCCTGGATTAATAAGTTACCATTATGGTTTTTTGAACTGGCATATAACTGATCACAGACCAGTATTCTATCACATAGAATACTGATCACAATAACTGATCACAGACCAGTATTCTATCTCCTTAACAATGGCGTCAGGCTGGTGCTCAGTTCCCCAAATAAGGACAGTTATTACACCTACAGACTTACCCTAGTCACTGTGGGAATAAATCTTCCTCTGTCTTTTTGGACTCACACCATGACAATCTGGAACTATGAGTTTCATTCTGATGGAAGGTAGCAACTGTGCTTGTTAATATGCTCTGAACTCGCTTGTTGCTATGGGTTTATTAAGATAACTTAAAACTGTGGGACTCTCTGGGGACAACTAGAGCTTCCTCTCAATGGTAGAAACATGTCATTTTTCATTTCCTGAGTTCATCTATCTTAAACAAGGTGTGACATTTTGTTATTTCTAAATATATGGATGATTTTTACAAAAGGCTTTGTCCCGTCTGTATTAAACCATTGTTCTTTAGTTTTTAAAGATCTATTTTTTATCTTTGTAATCCTCAGGAAAAACATATATGGAATTATCTTTTAAAACCTTAGTAAATACTTGAATGTATTTGCCATTTTCTTCTCTTAATCAGTTTTGATACATGTCATCAAAGAGAATTTCACATTTAAAGGGTAATGAGGCATTGGATTTATTGTCCCCTTCTTCCTCATCATGGCAAACGCTCATCAAGTCGATAATGAAATCTGCGGCAGCATCATGGTGTTTGATGACTTTGGAGGCAGGAGAATTTGGAAGCCTACACTCAGTTCATTTAACTTGTGCCCGAGCCATCTGCTTATCTGCGTTACTCAGCCAGCCAGCCTGTTTCTTTCTCCTAGAGTCTACAGAGATGATTAACCTGGTTGAAGATTCCTGGCAGCCTCAATTCACTTCCTGAAACTTCCATATCCTCCAGAATTCTCTGGAGCTTAGCAGGGTGTTTGGAAAGGCAAAGAGAGTCTTTTGGCTTAGAGGAGAGTAGACACAAATCTCTACTGCTGCACACCATTGAGAAGCATGGGCTGGGGGTTCTAAGCTCATAAAGCATAAAGTCAAGTCACCACGGAAAATACAGAGGACACGGAAAGGGCATTCTGGTCTTGCCCCTCAGATTTCTTAAGCAATAATCAGCTTTCCCATGTTTATAATCTGCTTACAAGCTTCATGTTATCCAAACCACTTCGAGAATAAGGCAGATGCTTTCCTCCATTCTGACTCTCATCAGTGGGAACCGGAGTGATGGATTAGACTCTGTTAGACGGTGGAGTCAGGGTTTGGGGATGTGCCCTGGGATAGCATTCTCTTAAGATGTATGCTATTGCCAGGGCGGGAGTGGCGATTCAACCCGAGAAACACTGAATCTTCTCTGAGTGGTCGCCGCGTTTCTGGTGCTGTATTTGCACTGGGAATATGATCTTTCTTCTCCATCACAGATGTCCTTTAAACTTTGGACTATGCCACCGCCGATGCCACTCCGGGTCCTCCGGTCAGGGGGCCTGTGAATCAGAGAACAAGCTGCTTTCTTATTGTCAAGAGCACACATGCAAGAGTCTCTCCTATGTGCATTTGTGATGTTGACACTGAGTGCTCTACCATAGCACACTCACAGTAATTTCTGGAAACAGTCTAAACCCCATGGCAATAACCATGTGGCCTTGTGTACAGACTGACAACGTTTCTGATGTGAGGCATTAGGGTTACTTCTTTACTGGCAACTGTGCAGAAAAGGTTTGTCCCCCTCCCTCCCCAGGAAAGTTCTAATGTAAATGAAGAAGAATGAGAAAGAGGGTGTCTTCTTTCTTTTTCTTTCTTGTTTTATTTTTAAGTTTAGAAGACAGGTCAGAAATTACGGTGTTCAGTAACCACAACACAGAAGGTGGATTTAGGATAAAAGCCAAGACATGTATCTAGAATGAAGGCATAGTTTGGCTCATGCGTACCAATCAGTTGATTAAATGCTGTTTTCCGCACCATTTTCTGAGTTGGTCTTTATGAAAATTGGGAAGCGAGTCATGCTTGCTATGACATCCCCACCTTGCCCTTTTGCTACTCTGTCTCTTTCTCTTCCGGGCTGTTCTCCCAGGGGTGCAGACTCCTACTCCCTTAGCCTGCTCTGTTCACAAAGGTCTTAACCTCTCACTCAGCTCAACCCTGTGGCCTGTTCTAAACCATCGCTTTATTCTATCACTGTCTAGTAGCTAATGAGCAGCTAGACAGGTTGCGTGGCTAGTTCCCCTCGTGTGAAGGGATCCAGGATTTACTAGGCTTGAGACACTGAATGAGGACACAAATGGTCAAATGTTGTCATTCTCTTCCCTTTTTGATCTACAATATTTGGTCCCAAGTTTGAAAACTTGTTCCAAATGGAACAGGCATGCAGATCCCAATACCCACAGAGCACAGGACGACTGTATTTTCTTAGACGGTCCACTCAGGAGCTTGGTCTTTCTTTTGCTTATGTTTGGCAGCATGACACGGAAAACTGAACCTGTGTTCTAATGATATTCACTTGTGCCGCATGAGCAAATGGACCAGAGATCAGAATGTATGAGACCTGGTCGATTGTGATCACTGGTGTCGGGGCTCATACATGTTTAAACACATTCACAATATCAACCTGAAATGTTCCCAGCTCTGTTGTTAAGGAGATAACCCTTCAAAGAAAGGAGACCTGTAGGGTTAGGTTAAGCCTTCTAGAGTCTGTAGCCCAAGTGGGTGGAGTGATGTCAGAATGTACTGACAGGAGGGGATGGCTCTGGGCGTATTGATCCAAATGAGGCTAAGATAGCAAACAAGGTCAGCGATGGGCATAGTGGACAGGGAACAAATGAGAGTTGTGCAGTTTCCTTGTTTGCAGAGATATAATGTAGTTTAGGTTTCTCAGAGCTGCCCTCCTAGTAGGAGTGTCCTGCTTGGATCTTCTCTTTTATTTTTTCCTTTGCTTTTGATAAAATATTCAGTTCTGAAAGAGTTTCTTTGGAAGGCTTTGAAAAATTGAATCAAGATTCCCCTCCCCAAGGATTCTGGGAAATCATTTTAAAACATTTCAAAGCAGTGAGGTGATGACCTTCCTCAGTATCTAGACAGGGCCGGCAGTTGCTACCTTCTGGGACACAGCAGGACACAGAAGCTGGGAAGGAAATAAGATAAGTAGTCTGGGTGTTCCCCTGTGCTCCCAGAACTAACACGGTCCCCACTTTCTACCCATACTTTACTTCTTAATTAAAAACAATGATCAGCCACCTTATCTTTTTGGTATCAATATCTCTTAATCTAGAAGGACTTTTATCCTTTCATGGCATTGTCTACAAGATTTAATATCCTACTATTGTGTATCTAAGAGAATTCTGGTGGAAGTTGCTTTGCCTAACACTTGGCAGCTTTATGGAACTGATCATTCTGAATGTCCAACATGAATAGGACTTAGGCTGATTAAATTAATTTGGCAAGAGGAAAAGATTTAGACTCCAGTACCTCTGGTGGTGTCTGGAGGGCAAGGCTGTCCTAGTGGATCATAAAATTTCATAACTCAGTTAGCATCATTGTGTTGTTCTTTACTGTTGAGAAGTGAGTGTTAGGCATCAGGGCCCAAATGTTACATGTCTCTCACAGGCTTGTGTGCTGAATTCTTCTTGGTCTGCAGTGCCTGGTCGTTTTTTTTTTTTTCAGAATTTGGAAACTTTAGGCCACAGGACTTAGCTAGAGGAAGTGGCTCACTGTCGCTATATCTTCTAAGGTTGACCTTGGTCTCTGAACCCTTCCTTCTGCTCTCTGCTTGCTCTCAGAGGTCAAGCATTTCCTATGTCATGTGTGCCCTCAACCATGATGCTCAAGATGTTCTACTCAGTCCCACTGGAGCCAAGCTGCAGACTGCACACTCAGGAACAACGATCCACAGTAACTCATTCTGCTTTTAAGTTGCTGTTTTTCCCTGTGGTGTTTTATTTTGTTGTTTCATCTGAGATGAGTCTAGTTTACTCTTTGATTATGAACTTGCTAGTGCTTGCTTTGATTGTGCCTTTACTTACCTAGTGCTGGCATTTCAGCTGTGCAGCACCACACCCAGGCTACATGGTCATGGGAATTAAACCCAGGGCTTTGCCCCTGCTAGGGCGGAGCTCTACCAACTGTGCTATATCCTAACGCTTCAGTATTTTGGTCACAACTGTGTAAATTAATGCAAAAGCTAATTAATACACTGGCGATTTAAGGTGAGTTTGTAGTATGACATGCATTGTATCATCTGACTTTTGATCAACTGGATAAGTATGTTGAATATACAAAGTAGGAATACAAATGATGTCCATATATATTTTTGAAAGCTTGAAAGAAATGAAGTTAAATAGCATTTTTACATATAAAGGGAAGAAAAAAAAGTCATCATTTCATAGTTTTCACAATTTGTTTTCTTTTTGGTTTGAAAAGAGGTTTTCATTCTGCAGCTGGAGCTGCCCTGGAACTTGGGGTAGACTCAGGCTCTACAGTAGCCCTGTGCCATCCTCCCAACTGCTGGAATCACGAGCATGAGCCATCACATCTGGCTCAATATTTTCTGATATTTTTGTTGGCCACATTGTAACATCTGTATTACATCTTTCAAGGCCTGTGGCAAGAACTGATCTCGTAGTTTTGTGGCTAGAGATGCTCTAATTGTTAGAGGTGGACACTCACCCAAAGCCCCAGTCTCCAGCAGGTAACACTATTGCCTTGAAAATGGGTTACAAAGTTTTGTATCTTTGTTGGTGTCTCTTCATGAAACAAGTTCATACCACCCTGACAGTGGAATGATAGGGTAGTAATGTAGCCATGGCAGTAAAACTGCTCTTGTTGATATTCCTATGTGCCAGACACGACCACAGTTTTATTGTAAGGCAAGGAAAAGAGGTGGTAGGTGTTGGAGCCGTGGTCTGAATGCTTTGTTTCATAGGCAAGTTGGCTGTGCTTATGAGGGAGCAGAGTTGAGCTTTCAAACTTGTATTTTTTTTAAATCTCTAACTTTAAGCACAGACACTGGCAATATATACCTTGTTTTTGAAGGTTCATATTTGATGTGGGAGTGATTTCTTATTAATAAAGAAACTGCCTAGGCCCCTTGATAGGCCCACCCTTAGGTGGGTGGAGAAAACAGAAGAGAATTCTGGGAGAAAGAAGCTTAATGAAGGAGTCGCCATGATTCTCCCGCTCCAGACAGACGCAGGTTAAGATCCTCCCTGGTAAGCCAGCTCATGAGCTACATAGAATATTAGAAATGGGTTAGAACAATATGTAAGAGCTAGCCAATAAGAAACTGGAACAAGCCGGGCCAGGCAGTGTTTGAAAGAATACAGTTTCCGTGTAATTATTTCTGGGCATAAGCTAGCCATGCGGGCGGCCGGGCGCCGGGGACGCAGCCCTGCAGCTCCTATTTCAACACATATTCAGTCTTTTTGAAAGTATCCTTGACTTCTTTGTTCTTTTGCATCCCATTTTTTTTTTAACCTTTTCTATTGCTTCTGCTTTGCCCTTGTTGATGGGTGAACAAGGCTCAGTTTTGGACCCTGTGTTTTCTCTGTTCTTCACATGGAGGTTGCTAATGTGTTCTCCTGGCTTCAGTCATCAGCCAGAATTTCTCTGCAGAGGGTCCCAAGGTTATTCATCCAACCAGGATCCACACAGATGATGCAGGGTGAATGTGAACTATTCCTGAGAGGATCTTTGGACACTTGGTCTCCAGTTGGTGGTCCAGCATCTTTGGAAAGCTGCGAAGCCTTTGGGAGCTCGAGAGTTGCTGGCAGAAGTGGATGATTTGCGAGGGATCTTGAGGTTTTATAGCCCAGCTCCACTAGCTGTTTCCTGACGAAAGCAACAAGAGCAGTTGGCTTCCTGGTCCTGGTGGCATCTCTTCCCCACCATGATGGATTGTATCTCCCGGGAACTGTAAGCCAAAATTAACCATTCCTTCTTTACTGTCAGGTGTTTGGTTATGGCAATGAAAAAATACAGCAGGCATCTTAGTATAAGATTTTCCCCTACCACGAGGTTCTGTTCCAAGCACCCAATATGCACCTTGGGCCCTCTTTGCTACCGACACACTCACCAAGCTATAGTCACCCCCCCCCCCCCCCCCCCCCCCCCNCCACCGAGACGAATGCAATGAACTCATAATTAACCTCGTCTTTATCTATACACTACATTTACAAAAGTGAAGTCAGAATAATGTCTCGGCAATATGTGCCAATGGGATCATGTTCTACTCTGGCAGCCTAGCTCTAAGATCTTCCAAGCATGTTTGTACTTAGGAGAAAATGTAAAATCTTAGATACACAGCCACGGAGTGTGTGGGACCTCATTGTCATCAGTGGTTCTTCCTTCTGGTTTCCTCACTCAGCGTGCTGTGCAAACACTGGCCTTCTTCTCGTTCAATATCCTGTTCTGGGTTATTCTTCCAGGCTTTTGTGTGATTTTTTTCTACTGCCTGGATGTGTGGTGAGTATGGGAGAAAGAGTTTGATTGACTCACTCTTTTGCCCAGACTTGCCCCAAACTCACAGACAACCCTTCGACTCCAATTCCTTAGCATCCCCTTGCCCCAAACGTCCAGTGTAGAGGCGTGAACTACATGCTCAGGACCATTCTGGTGTCTTAGTTCTTGATTTAAGTATCAACTCCTTGAGTTCTCATGTAAGTTAATTTCATTTGAAATCGTCTCAGAGTTTCCTGTGCAATATTTTTAAAATACTTCTTAACGTTTCTAAGGCAAATTATGTAATTATTTCTGTGGTGTTTAACTCTCCAAAAGATTTAAACTGATGTTAACAGGGGCAATGATCAACTGGGTTCAACTCCTGGTGAGTGGTACTTAGGAGAAACTGTCATTATTTGTTGAAAGAATATGTGAGTGGTTATCTTGAATTCACTGAGAAAAACTTAATTACTGGAGAAAAATCAGTATTTTGTTTGGTTTTGTGGAATTTTTTGGTTGTTTTTAATGAGCTACATATTTTTCTTCACTCCCCTCCCTTCTTCCCCTTTCCCTTTTACCCTCTCCCATGATCCTAATGTTCCCAATTTGCTCAGGAAATCTTGTCTTTTTCTGCTTCCCATGTAGATTAGATCCATGTATGTCTCTCTTAGGGTACTCATGTTGTCTCTGGGATTGTGAACTGCAGGCTGTTTTTTTTCTGTGTGTCTAAAAGTCACTTATGAGTGCGTATATATTGTATTTGTCTTTCTGGGTCTGGGTTACTTCACTCAATATGAAGAGAAAAACCAATTTTAAGATACAATAATGCCCTAGTACTTTATGTTTAAAATATTGTAGATAGATAAATTTGAGCTATGAAATGTTCTATCCATACCTCAACGAGAAAATCTTTTTTGGGGAAGAAATCATGTCACAGATAAAGGTTGGGGCATATTTGATGCTTCTCACTTACATTGCCAATTCCCTCTTTAGAAAGATGCTAATTTACACTTGGCAGTCTATGAGCATATTCATTTTGCCTCAGTGGCAGATTGTGTCTTGTGAGGGTGGCCAAAACAGTATTTTCCACTCCATGTTGGCTCCATCAATGTAACCATAGCATTCCTGTCTTTAAAGTGGGTGGGGTGTATTGGAACCTGGATTGGTTTGTGAGTTAGTTCAGCTGACTTGATGACTCCTGAGCCCCATGTGTTACACTTCCCACCTGCCTCATTTGGGACCTTCATCTTTGGAAGACAGGGTCTCTATATAGCAAGAGAGTTCCTGGCCTTTCACACCAGGTAATATCCACAGCAAGTATATACCACTGGTTGTGAAGGTGAGGCCACCTCTGGGGCTTCCTGTCCCTGCTATGGAGGCATATTGAACTTCTGAGTTGGAGGATCCAGAAACTACTGGGAAATGGGAACACGTTTAAATCTTTTTCAGAATTCTACTTCTTTAGAACCTGTGATCAGTTTTTTGGGGGTAATTTGTGATGAAGAGTGGGAATTGGAAAAATATCAGTAATATTTCACTGCTTTTTCTCAGAAGAAAATGTTTCTTTGGTTTTTATTTTTTGAATTTCTTTTTAATGTGTGCATTAGTTTGCCACATATATCTTTTTTTTAACCACATCTTCAACCAAGCTTTCTAGCAGAACTCTTTATAGCTTACCTTTCGTAAGTATTCCTTACGTACCAAGGATACTTGTTTTTCATGAGTTCCAAATATTTTCTTGTGACTTTTCACCATTTATGATGCTCTTTTCTTGTATTTACAGAGAAATTGAATGTTTTAGTTTGGTTCTAAGTTCTCACGATAGTTAGTGTTAGTTGTCAACTTGACAGAATCCAGAATAACCAGGGAAATTGGTTTCTGGGTATAGCAGGGCATTGTATTGACTGAATTAAGTGAGGTAAAAAGATACATCCACTGTGGGTGGTGCTTTCTCTGCCTGGGATCTGGGGCTATATAGGGGGGGAGGATCTAAGAAAGATCATGCATTCTCCAGTCTGCCTTCTGAGTGTGGATGCAGTGACCAGCTGCTTCAAGCTCGGGGTGCCTTGGACCCCATATCGGTCTTACCCTTGAACTTGGAGCCAGAATGAACCCTTCCACCTTCTGTAGGGGTACTACAGCAACACGAATAGAAACCAAGATATATCTCATGATCTCTCCACAAGAACTAGAGATCATAGACATCTGCAGGGAAATAATATTTAGTATTTGCTGGGCACATCAGCACCACTGCTCACATAAGTTCATAATATCTGTGATGTTATGTTCAAGATCCTTGGAGGATCAAGTCAGCCCAAATCTCAGGATGTAAGTGTGTGTGTGTGTATGTGTGTGTGTGTGGTCTGATAAAGTCTAACCCCTTCCTGAGGAATTACTAGCAATTGATGGTTCCTGGCACAGGAAGAGTCAGGTGTTCTCAAGAATGTGTTCCTGGAAAGGCTGTGTATTCTCCAGTAGAGGATCCTGCACACATGTCTAGGCAGCAGCACTAAGTGGGCTCAGTGGGTTGAAAAACAAGGCCCATGAAGTTGGGAAGGAAAAGTGGTGGAGGAATAGGCAGAAAGGATTGGGGTAGAGTTGATTAAAATGCATTATATGCATGCATGACATTCTTATTTAAAAAAAGCTTAAAAATAAAACAACCACTTCACAATTTAGTAAAAAATAGGAATAAGCTATAAAGGTATGATAAGTAAAATAACAATAGTTATGAAAACATGTGATAGCATACATGAATGTCGGCGAGGCAGGGCTGATGATTTACTTTTCAATGATGTGAGAAAAAATTTGGATTAAGAATGATAAAATAAATATAACAAGAATTTTAAAAACAGACAATTTTGAATATAAATTAATTAATAAAATTTTAAGATTGACACTGAAAATGGTATTTTAGCAACCTATAAAAGAACATGCTGCAGGTCTGTCTGGGTTCTCATAGATAAAGCCATGGTAGGTCACTGGGAGACTATAATAAAAATCTAGGAAAGACTGCGATGAAAAGCATGACTTTGAGTACGCAGGAAGACAGAGATATGTAGTTTGATTTCAAAACGTGTGAGTGTAATTGGCATTGCACTGTGGTGGCTGACATGGAATGTCATTCTAAGAGCCCTGTGAGTTTGCATCCTTTACATCAGGTTTAAATCAAGCTTTTTAAGACGGGTGTTTTCTGAGTTTTAGCTGACTACCTACTGTCAGTTAATACTAACTTAAGCCAATCATAGATACTGTGGGACAATGATTCTGTACCCTGTAAAGATTTGTCACTTGTATTGGTTTAATAAAATGCTGATTGACCAGTAGCCAGGCAGGAAGTATAGGCGGGGCAACCAGAAAAGGAGAATTCTAGGAAGAGCAAAGGCTCAGTCTGTGTCGTTCATCACCCAGATGCAGAGGAAGTAGGATGGGAATGCCTCACTGATAAAAGGTACCAAGCCACGTGGCTAACACAGACAAGAATTGTGGGTTAATTTAAGATGCAAGAGTTAGTTAATAAGAAGCCTGGGCTAATAGGTCAACAGTTTATAATTAATGTAGGCTTCTGTGGGTTTCTTTGAGACTGAATGGCTGTGGGATCAGGTGGGACAGAAACCTCTGTCAACTCATGGAGGAACAAAACTGCTGTTTGACAGCAAGTAGCACACTGAGGCAAACAGTTGCAACTGTATCCACTTCTCAGGAGGAAAAAAAATCCACCCAGTGTGATTGTTTGGCATATTATATGTTACGCTATGAGCAATAAACATTTGCGTGAATTTGAAATATTTTTATAATACAATGTAATACTGGTTGATTTACTGATATTTTTGAAACTCTAAGTATTTTTTTTTTTTTGTTGTTTAAGGACATTAAATATCTAGTACTTTAAGGAACAGACACCAAAATCCCCATTGCTTTAGATTTAACACAAGAGTTACACCTACCCATTACAACTTCTTTTAAATGAACTTTT
Organism: Alexandromys fortis; assembly: GCF_014885135.2. Classification (NCBI taxonomy): domain Eukaryota; kingdom Metazoa; phylum Chordata; class Mammalia; order Rodentia; family Cricetidae; genus Alexandromys; species Alexandromys fortis. The sequence goes on from NW_026067946.1 coordinate 9,068,809, forward strand.
CTCAGCATCACTGCTAGCCAGCTCTGGATGTGAAGTGGCCTTCCTTACATGTTGATTTGTAGTGGCCTATGTCTAGTGATGCGAGCATTTTCTTTGGTCATTTCTGTAATTTCTTTAGAGGAAAAAATGTTTATCAAGAATTTGGCCTGTTTAAAACTTTTAGATTTCTTGCTTTTATATTGAATTGTGAGGGTTAACTAGAGGCTGAAACAAAAATATATTTAAATCTTAAAAATATAATATATGAGATGTTTAACAAAGATGGGCAGGAATATGAAATCAAAGGCATCTAGACTGAGCAGAAAGCAGAGAATATTGATTTTCAGATAGTATAAATTGCAAAATAAAGTTTTAAGGGATGACTAAAATTATTATAACTAATAAAAAATCTCAGAGTTGAGAAGGTATAAGATAAATATTTGAACATCAAATACTTTCCTATGCAAAGTGAAATTGGCACAGTAGTTCAAATTATAGTGTCATCAAAAATGATAAAATTTTAACAGAGGTTTAACAAAAGTGAAACCTACATTGTGGCAACTGCAAAATATAGAAATAAATGAATGAATATCAAAAGAAATGAAAAGACATCTTGTCATCGTTTGGAAGTTTTAATGCTATTAAGATCAGGGCTAAGCACCCCTGGTTAGCCAGGTCATAGGCCCCGGGGGAGAACATGCTACTTTTGCTCTGCTAATGGACATAGCATTAAACCAAATCCTAATGCCTTATCTTTATACCCATAGATCATTGCTTCTCTCAACTCTCACCAGAGAAACATCTTTTCAGGAGATAGCGGTTAACACAGCGATCCATCATTGGTGGACATGCAGAGAAAAGGAGGCTGTGGGATGCTTAGCCATAAATGGGACATCTGTACCACATTCTCTCCTCTCAAGCCTCAGAGATCATTTTGTAAGAGCCAGAGGTGGTAGATAACTACAAGGAAAGTGTTTTCCAGACCCAGCAGGGCACCTGTGCATAAGAACGCAGTGGTGGTTTGCTCCAAGATCTGCTCAGACTCAAGCCAGACACCATCTCATGATGCAAGAGAAAAATGTCGGACCCCTGTCTCTGAAAACATGCACAAAAGTTAGCATGGAGTTAGTTGTGCGTGTAAATATGTAAGGTAAAAGTGTAAAACCTTATGAGGAGTGTGAGTATAAATCTTAATGACTGGCTTGCTGAGCATAGGACGTTTATATAAGAACAATGTATTATTATTGTCAGATATTGATAGTCTCTCCCAAACTTGACGTGGGCAAGTTATTGGCAACTTGACTACAAAGTTATAGGAAAGCAAGTATCACATATTGCTACACATAGAAACATTTGATCAATTACAGGCAAGCAGGCAAAATATTTCATATAGTATCTTATGCCTATTATATGCAGTCTGGGCGGACAGAGTTTGTTAGTTTTCTCTTTCCATAGATGCTCATCTTCCTGCTCCTTTGACTTTTCTTCTCACTAGTTTCCATTACCTGCATGTCAGGCCCAGTGGTCTACTTTGCCACATTGCCTATGTGTCTCCATTGCGATTCTATTGCTATGAAGAGATATTGTGACCCAGACAACTCATAGAACAGAGCATTAAATTGGGGGCTTGCTTATAACTTCAGAGGGTGAGTCCATGACTATAATTGAACACACATGTATATGTGGAGGAGTGTGATGGCAGGCAGGCAGGGCACTGGTTCAGTAGCTGAGAGCTTACAGTTGGTTCACAAGTAGGAGGCAGAGAGAGCGAGATAGGGTCTGGTATGGTCGTATGAAATCTCAAAGATCACTACCAATGACACAATTTCATAAACAGTTCCACCAATTGGGAATCAAACATTTAAATATATGAGACTACAGAGGCCATTTTCATTCAAACCACAACATGAGACAGGTAAGGTCAGAAAGACATAGATTCTTTGGGAAAATACTGTGTTCCTTGAAGATATATCAAAGCTATTCTAAATGTAGTTTCAAGGAAAAGAAGGACAAGAGAAGTCTTAGCTAACATCCGTGTTGATTTTAATATATAATTCCTAGAAAGAATATATCAAACAAAAGACTAATTGTGACATTGAGAAATTGTGGATCTTGTCTAAGGAGATGTGCTGGGTCAAACAGGTCTTTAAAACTCAGCTCAAACTGGGCTCACACTACCAGAATAAGTGTTTTCACATATGAAGGCCAATCCCCAGCAATCATGCACAGTGGACCTTCAGGCTAACTCTGTCTGTTGGTCATATTATCTCTGTTCTATACAAGACACCTGTAGAATCACCCTCTCTTCTTCCTGGGTTGCCTCAAGTTGAACTTGTGGCTTCTCAGGGCGGATACATCACAAGTCAGAAGAAAATGTTCTTATCAGGCATCTCCTCTCTCTCTGGCTGCAGGGAAAGTGATCAAGCAGCCACATGTACAAGCCACAGGGACTAGAGCCTGCAGCCCCGAGAAGACTATATGAAGAAGACAGAAAATCCTGTCAGCCCTGTCCATGTAGGGCTGAATGGAGAGATAGGTATGGAAGCCGAGAGGCAGTCATTTTTAGATTGCTTTCTGTTCCCAGTCATTTTCATATGATGAATTTAAAAACTAGCCAGGAAAAGAAGAAAAAGAACGGAAACTCTCAGGTTCTGAGACATAAAAAGAAAGAAAGGATGTTCTTCTGTTCTTGCCGTCTGGCCAGGGAAGCCTGCGGGCTGACTTGTAATTTGCAGAAGGGATTTCTGCTATGTTTTTTCAGAGGGAATTTCCCAAGCTTTCTTGTACATATGTGTGATATGGCAACTTTTACTATAGCAAGTACACTGGCTCAAATGCGGTTTCTGTGGGAGTGCAGGAATATAAGGACCACTGTGGGCAGGCTGATAGTTGTTAAGAGCAAGTCTATAACTGACAGATTTTTTTTTAACTGCCATGAACTGAAGGACACTTGAGTTAATATTGTGTCTAAAAGCATTTCTTGGGTGGATTTGTTTATTTATTTCTAAATCATAGGATTTGACCCACACAATAACAGAAACCTGGATAGTTAATTGCCAGAATTTATAAACAACTCATCAAGTGTCCTCTATTATGTTGTTACTTTATAGACGAATTTAAGTAGAAGTTGTTAGGTTCTATTCCTTTTAGTTATGGGGGTATGAAAAGGGGGAACTGATGATGCACTGCCTGACTGGAAAAAGTCTCCATTCCAGAAGCAGTCAAGACTGGGATTGTCATGGTAAGAAAGAATTGAAGTGACACAAAAGATGTGAAATGAAACTTTGTAGCCCTTCTTTAAAAGGTAGAGACAGAGACAACCATTTCTGGAGAGTCCATAGCCTAAGGGTAGCCAGTCACCCTCAAGCAGAAGTGAGGTCTTTTTCTAGCAGCAGAGGGTGATGACCTGGATAGTAGGGAGAGGCCAGGGTCAGAAGGACCATCAAGGTCAGATTTAACTGTGGAAAGACATTGGTATTCTTGAAGGTTGTGAACAGAAACCCAGTAGGAGCATGTCTGTGGTAACACTTTCCTTTCTACATGCCAGCGGACTGTTTCTGATTTCTGGGTGATGGATTATCACACATAAGGATACTCCAGTGTCTTCTGCTTTTTCATACATCTCCATACTGGCATGGTTTGTGTGTCTCACCTGAAGCTCTCCATTCCTGTGTACCTTATCATTTTCTCTCCTCGGGCAAGGATGCTTCTAAGTGGAATTGTTAGATAATAAGTTATGTTTTAGTTTGGTAGGACACAGCATACAAAGTGATTAATGGGCCAAATTCAGGATTCTTGATTTATATTTCGTTTAGACCCAGGACTAAAAGACTCTCACTTTTGAAAGAAAATGAAATTAACTAAAGCAGAATGTTTAGATTAGAAATATCAGTACAAATTACTCAAACCACCAGTATCATTTACTAAGAAAATGTATAGCCTGGAAGGTGACCGTGTCTTAAGTCTGAAAGGCTCTGGCATTCACTGGTTTTAAACCAGGACCACAGATTTCCCCAGTGTTACTTCTTGTCTTTGTATCTCCTCACTCCGTTGCATGACTCTGGGTGAGGTAGCTCCGTTGAGTGGCAAGGCTTTAGAGTTGGCTTTATCCTAGCTCTTTCAATGTACACACCCTTTGCCTTTTTTCTGATGGAAGTGAGAGCAGCTAATATGGATTTGGACTTAATTCATCCCAGTGCTGAAATTTTCAGCAGTTGCAAACAGCTAGTTCTGTAACAGCCACTAACCCATCAGCCTCTCTCTTGAGCTCCTGTGTTCACAGCGAGGATTGGGCAGGGTGACGAGATTCTTCCAGTGGACTCCTCCATCAACCAGGAATCAAAGAGATCTGGTTCTTCTATTTGAGCTTGAGACGATAATCCCCTTCTTAATGCCACAGATCTTTATTCGGTGTCACGTGCGCATGAATATTGTGTCAAACTGGATGCAGGGTAAATGGTTTCCTCAGTGACAGCATTCTCTGTAGGTACTGTGGCCGGAGACTTATTCTTAGTTCACTGAGATAACACATTATTATTTAGTTATTTAGTTGGCACCTCCCACCTCCATGATCCAAGGATGAGCTAATAAGCCATAGTTCTCATCTTTGAATAAAATAGTGTGCTTTTTGTCAAAGAAAAGATTCATACCACCAAGCTTAATAGGGATTCATTTGACCTTTGAGTCCTTCAGGAGTAATTTACTCAATTAACAGCTTTGGTAGTTAATTGCTTATTTGTTGGAATCCGAGAAAGAAAATTTGAATGTGTTAGCAATTTAACTTCTTAGAAGAATAAATAAATTAAATACATTTTACTTTAGTGATATCATTATTGCTGTGTTATGAAAGTTAGTTCAAGGAATTGAAAGAACCATGTGGAATACTGAATAATAGCTATACACGCCATTTCTTTAGGTATAAATATTGCTTCCACAAAATAACTAGTAATAATTGCATGCAGTTCTAATGATAAATATACTAAAATTAAATGACTATGTTATGTTGAGTAGATTATTTCCATTAAATTTAATGAAACTTAATTAAGTCAGTGGGTATCCTTTAAAATCTATCAGGGTGCATTTGTTATGAGAAGACTATTTATTGCTTGCAGTGTATGTGTGCGCGTAAATGAAGCATTGTTACAAAATAAACATATTAAAAAATTGACATAATAAAATTAACTCATGATATCCATCTTTCCATTTTAATTGCATTCTAAATATTTTACAAGATTTTCATGTTAGTAAACTAAATAGCTATTAAGAAGGTTCTAACTTGATTTCAGGAGTTGTGGGAATTTGCCTGGACCATTCGCTTCTTTAAATCTTGTTTTTGTCATTCACAAATTCAGTCATTCTGCTAATAATCTGGGAGTGTAACAGTGAAGAAGTTATGGTCTGCATTCTCAAAGAGACAATATTGCTGGAGGGTTAGACACACCATCCCTTAATCACCAAGATCGTAGATGAGTAATGAAGGCTCCAGATGACACGGGGTGTCAGATCATGCAGTAACCAATAAGGACCACTTCCACTTTGGGTCACTAGGGAAGGATTCTGTGGTACAGGGATATTTGAACAGAGATGAAAATGACAGGGAGGAACAAGTTCATGAGGAGCAGTGGAAAAAGCATTGGCATGGGGGCAAAATTTGCTTGTTCAGCATACAGAAAGTGGTCCATGTGTTAGTGGACACCGTGGAAGGGACCAGATACGGCAGAAGATTTGAAGTCACAGAAGGGACAGCATCTGACCCTATGGAAGCTGCAGGCAATGCTGAAGAGCTGCAGGCAATGCTGAAGAGTTTAGGCTTGATTCTATGCCTAGTGAGTAGCCATCAGGTATGGAGTAGATGAGCACCAGCTGATTCCTGTTTTATGAAGAACCATTTCTCTGATCTGTTAGGCAATGCATGGTAGCTGCTAAGGCTTGTGTGCCTTAATACCAATAACAGAGTTGAAACCTGATTGATAAGTTTTTTATTTTCAAATAGTTAGATCCTCTTCCAAGTGTGTTCTGCTCAAACTGACATGGATAGCAGTATGAATTCTTCAAAGATCTTAATACATCTTAAAGTCTTCTAGTGGATGACCCCCCCCCTGCTATGAGTCCCCTCTGTAAATTCCTTCCTCTGAAACAATGTATTTAAATGTCTTCTGAAAGAAAAGCTAACTACATTTGCTGTGTATCCAAATCACAGTGATTATTTATTTATTATGAAATGAAACACAGGAAAAAACAAGTTTGTTAAAAAAACCCTTTTTATGTGTAGATTGATTTCTTCTGTTAATGTATTAGCCACTATTAATTTTTTATGTGTGATAATATAGAAATATTGTTTTAAGGCTTAAAGTGTTGTGCTGATGATTTCATCATTTCTGTTATCCAATCATTTTACAAGCCATTTTCATAACATCCCATATTTTGAAAATATAAAAAAGTCAGACAAAGAAGGCTTCAAGATTTTATGATGAAATAAAAGCATTTTTGTGGTACCTCTCATCCTTTATCAATACTAGCTGAAATGTGTCTCAAAAAAATCAAAATACAAAACAGACAGAAAAAAATCCACTTTGAGGGGATAGGATATATATACCTATAGCCCCTATAAATGATGTGCTAAACGGTGAGATGTAAAATATTATTAGTTCAATACCACAAATTAATAATAAAACCAGGGGACAGTGACCAGCACCCTCATACTCTGCTTGGGGCTGCTGAATCCAACACAGGTTAGAATAGGGAAGTTATGGTCAAATGCATCGAAAGAGGACAGCCACAAAGCAGATCCAATCAGTTTCATCATATGGAAAATTACTGCCACAAATTGTCAGATGAACAGACTTTTTATAAAAGGAAGCCAGAGAGATTTTTAAATGAAGTGTTCTTGTCTTTCAGAAATTGTGTGAGCCCAGTAAGATTGTATCTGCCAGGTGGCTTCCATCTGTGAGCTGCCAGTGTATGATCCCAGCTCAAATGCAGGTGTCATGATTTTTAAAGGTCTATCTAGTGATTCTTTCGCTTGATATGCAGGAGGGGAAGAGAAGGGTCCCTACAGATGCATAAATCCATAGTATGACAAGGGGGCTTTGGTATGCATATGTACAGTATACCAGTAGAGTTGCTCATGATGAGTCTTGTGGACAAGGGGATTGCATGAAGTGAGCAGGGTGAGTAACAAACAAGCATCACTTGTTGAGTTTTGGGAACTTCAAGGACTCCAGTGGGAGTCTCCAAGGAACTACAAAATCAACATTGCAGGCTGGGATGGATATGCTACAAATATAGTTTATGGTACATTTAATTTAGTTGAGTGTTGGAGAGACACTCAACTTGAAACAGGGCCTACTTTGGTTCATTTCCTCCCCATTCTTGTTTTTGAGCAAAGCTGGTCCATGCAAGCTGCTGCAGACCTGATGAGCTGAAGAGAAGTAGCCCATCATCCCTGTCCAGGCATAACGAGCAGGATCAAATAAATCAGCAAAGGTGAGGTGGAGCTCCCACAAGTAGGAGAAGAGAAGCCAATGAGAGGGTGTGCACGTCTTACAGTGGGAAAATACCAAAGTTAAAGGTGTCTCCATTGTCTCAAAGATGAATACTCTTCAAAACAAAGCTAAAAGAATAAATGGAAAACACTTAAGAAAAAATAACAGGATTGTGATTGGGGTTGTGTAGTTTCTTCAAAAATTGATATCCGCAGTGTCCTGGTGGTTATGTCCTCATGGTTACTCTTCCTCTTAGCTCAGTATGGCATCCTTTTCCAGAGACAGCACTCTTCACAGTCATCTCAGTCACCTGACACATCCACCTTTCTACTTTTTAGTTCCCAAGGCGGCAGCTTAGACTCTACAGGCTATTTCAACAATACCACCTCTTGGGAGTTAAGCTAAATTAACTTCCTGTCTGATGCCAAACTCATCTACTTTCTTAGAAAAGAAAAGCAAACGATTGTGTTCTCTCTCCTTTCTATAGTTAACAGGAAATTTTAACTTTAAATATTCACCATTTATGAAAACAAAACTTAATGGCTACAACCCCAAAACACTTGTGTCACATCTGTCTCCAGATCTCCAGCTCCTGCATCTTCTCTTTCTCACTGTTACTATCTTCTTCATTCCTTAATATTTTCCAGATTATTCTCACTTCCTATCGTATTGCTTTTATTTATTTTATTTTATTTATTTATTAAAGATTTCTGTCTCTTCCCCACCACCGCCTCCCCTTTCCCTCCCCCTCCTCCAATCAAGTCCCCCTCCCTCGTCAGCCCAAAGAGCAATCAGGGTTCTCTGCCCTGTGGGAAGTCCAAGGACCACCCACCTCCATCCAGGTCTAGTAAGGTGAGCATCCAAACTGCCTAGGCTCCCACAAAACCAATAGGTGCAGTAGGATCAAAAACCCATTGCCATTGTTCTTGAGGTCTCAGTAGTCCTCATTGTCCACTATGTTCAGCAAGACCGGTTTTAACCCAGGCTTTTTCAGACCCAGGCCAGCTGGCCTTGGTGAGTTCCCGATAGAACATCCCCATTGTCTCAGTGTGGGGGTGCACCCCTCGCGGTCCTGAGTTCCTTGCTCGTGCTCTCTCTCCTTCTGCTCCTGATTTGGACCTTGAGATTTCAGTCAGGTGCTCCAATGTGGGTCTCTGTCTCTGTCTCCTTTCATCGCCTGATGAAGGTTAATATTCAGGAGAATGCCTATATGATTTTCTTTGGGTTCTCCTTCTTACTTAGCTTCTCTAAGAACCCGAATTATAGGCTCAATGTCCTTTATTTATGGCTAGAAACCAAATATGAGTGAGAACATCCCATGTTCCTCTTTTTGGGTCTGGCTTACCTCACTCAGGATAGTGTTTTCTATTTCCATCCATTTGCCTGCAAACTTCAAGAAGTCCTTGTTTTTTACTGCTGAGTAGTACTCTAATATGTATATATTCCATACTTTCTTCATCCATTCTTCAATTGAAGGGCATCTAGGTTGTTTCCAGGTTCTGGCTATTACAAAGAATGCTGCTATGAACATAGTAGAGCATATATTTTTGTTGTATGATAAGGCCTCTCTTGGGTATATTCCCAAGATATTGCTTTTATAAGAGCTAATGATATTCTCTGTATCATTATATCCAGATTTTTTTTGAGACAGGATTCCATGTAACTCAGACTAGCTTTAGATTCTCTATGTAGACTGAGGATGGTCTTGAACATCTGGTCTACCTGCACTCACCTACCAAACGCTTGGATTTTAGAAGTGTACTTTCTATAATCTGGTTTCTGCAGTATTGACAATCAAACCCAGGCTTTCTGCATTCTAGGCAAGTACTCTGTCAGCTGAGCTATATCCCTAGCCTATCTAGATAACATTTTCCACTCAACTTGCTCTTGCAGTTGCATTCAGTGCTCTACTGGTGAAACTATGCAGCATACTGGCCTCTCCTCTGCTTCCATCCCTCATTTTCCCCTGACAAATATTAACACCTTAGTCATTGTGAGTGAGCTGAGGCTGCCCTCAGATCCCTTGTACACACCTCATGTAATTTCATTTTTGTCTTGCCTTGGGTGATTCTGTTTATTTGCTCCCAGCATGTGCCCTTTTAAACTATTCTTCTTCTGACTAAGACATATCTCCTCAGACCACCTGTGAAGAAAGACCAGTTGTTTGTTAAATTTCTGATCAACCACAGACTAATACTTTTTATTGGTATAATAAAAATGAAATACTAGAAAAATAAAAGAAATAAAAGAGACATAAAATACAGCCTTGCCTTATGTAAAATTCAAGATCTATAAAATTTATCTGTCAAATTGCTCTATAAAGTTTTGCTTTGTAATGCTCACACTGTCATTGTCCTTAGACTGCTGCAATATAGCAATTAGAAACAGAGATATTTCTAAAATTATAAAAGTAGGCAGATCCATGTTTACTATGACTACTGTCCCCTTTGTATTATTTTCCATCAGATTACAACAAATCCTTCCAATATCTCCTTAGCTCACCCGACCTATTATTTATCCTCATAGCCCATGCGTCTTTCAACTGTAGTAATTTTATTATTTAGAGCAGGGCTTGAATTGAGGGTCTTGCAATTCTAGCAAGCATTCTATCTCCAAATGCCATCCCCAGACCTGTACTCCCTTAAATGATATTTACATTACTGACATTTCCATCCTCCAGCTAGAGACTTTAAAGTGTAAACTGGTTTCTTATTTTACCATGTGCTATAGTATGTCAGTGTCTGGTACAATGATGGGAAATATCAGATGGTTAAGATGACTTACTCATTGTCTGCAGAGGATAGCCATATACAGTGTGTTAGATGAACACAGATAACTTGGGCCAAAGATTTGGGGCAAATAGATATTTTAAAAAATAGCCACAGATAGTGGAAAGCTGTGTTTTTGGTGGGGGTGCCGCGGTTTTCACATAAGTACAGGGTTTTTTTGAGGCTGGGAGGTACTTTGGAGTATCTAGAGCATGAAATGCTGGCCTAGGAAATATAACTGACTGGCATAAAGATGAGAAGGTGGACTGTGTGAAGTGGCAAAGCTCTCAGCTGTCAGAATAAGGAGTTTAGATTTTCATCTCTGGGTTTGAAGTTATTCCTTCCTATCAAGTGATATCAAGTCATTAAATAAGTTTTAGTGATAAAATGATATAATTAGTCTTGACTTTTCCAAGGTAACTAGTTGAAAGTTGGAGGCAATAGTGTGGGAGGTTTCTGCAACCTTCTATTTCATGAGTACATGAATGGCCATGAATGTGGAGAGAGGGAGCTCCATGGGGATGTATCATGGAGAGAACCAGTTCTGGGTGAAGATACTTTGTCCGGGAGGTCTGAACATGAAAAGGCATTGATTATACATTTCCATGGGTTGACAGCTTCTTGAGCTCCTACTTTGTGGTTCCAGCTCTCTGACAATAGACAAGAGTTCTTGGAGTCAACCATTCTTATGTGATGAAACTAGTATAGCTAATGTTCTACCATCTGATTTTTAGTGTGTTAGAAACATACTTCATGCACAGAAGAAACATATTCATCAGGACCACTTCCTCCAGATAACAATAGGCATTGACAAACTCTCTTTTTGCCTGGTTATATTTAATCTTCTCATTAGACTGAAGTATTTCTTTGTAGAGCCAACTTTGTGGAGATAAATTCCTTAACTATATTTTTATGATTAAAAGATTATATTTCCCTTTCATTACAAATGATAGTTTGGCTGGGTATAGTAGTTTGTGCTGGCATCTGTGATATCGTTTTTTAGAACTTGTAGAAGTTCAGGCTATCAAAGTTTCCATTGAAAAGTTGGGTGTTATCCTGATGGGCTAGCTTGCCTTTGAATGTCATTTGATCTTTTGTTCAGCTTTCAATTTTTTTTTGTATTGAACATTTAGTGTTTTGATTATTATGTGACACAGGGAGTTTCTTTTGTGACCTGTCTTTATACCTCTTGTATTTTAATAGCCATCTCTATCCTTAGATTTTAAGTTTTATTCTATTATTTTGTTAAAAATAAATTAGGTTTTTGGGGGGCCTTGTTTTCTTTTCTCTCTTGTGTATTTATTATTTGTAGATTTGTTCTAGATTTCATGTATGCTTTGTTCCCGGATTATTTCTTAGTTAACATTTTCCTTTAACTGGGTATTTATTTCTTCAACCTTATCTTTGAGATTTGATAGTCTATTCTCTCTTCCACTGATCCAATCTATTTGAGATACTTTTTTTTTAGTTTTTTGTTTGAATTTTTGAGATTTTTAACTTTAAGTTTATTTCTTTTATGCTTTTCTTCAAATATTCTGACTCTATTTTATTAAGCCTGACTCTATTTTTATATTTTGAATTGTTTTTATTATTTCATTCAAGTCTGTAGTTTTAGAGCCCTCATTCAGGTATTTGTTCAATATCTTCTTTGAGTTCCTTGAATGTATTTTTAAAGATATATTTATTTCTATTTTATGTATATGAATGTTTTGTCTGGATTTATGTATTTCCACTGCATGCATGCTTGGTACCCTTGAAGGCCAGAAGAGAGTGCTGGGTTTCCTGAAACTGCAGTTACAGGTGCTTGTAAGCTGCCATGTTGCTGCTGGGAATAGAACCTGGGTTCTTTGCAAGAGCAGTGTATGCTCTCAAACACCAAGTCATCCCTCCATCACCATCTTAAAACACACTTACAATTGTTTTTGAAATCTTTGTTCTGTGTATTAGCTGAGTTGCTTTTGTTACAGAGCATTACAGGGCTCTGTGTGTTAATTTCTTCAGGAAACATATTGTCCTGGGTATTTATGTTGTTTGCATTTTTTGTGCTGGGCTCTAAGCATCTGGAGTTAGTCACTGGTAGTGTTCCACGGTGTAGACATTTGGTCTCACCTTTTTTGAATGGGTGTTTGGATCCTTGTTTGACCCAACTAGTCATGTTGTAAAACAGTTGACTGGTGCTTGGTGTTCAGTCTTACTCCCTCGCTCCCTCCTGCCCTCTTCTGTGTTGGTTTGGGAATGAGGTATCAGAGTGCTCTCCGGTCTGCTAAGGATAGGTGTAACAACTGAGCTCAGGAGCAAACCTTCTCTAGGCTTAGAAGATTCTCTGATCTCCAGACGTTTGTAGAAGCCATGGTTCCATATGTGGTTCTTCGGTAGCAGCAGCTGGTGTCACAGTGGGAGTAGGTAGTGTTTTGTGTGGGTGGCAGGTAGGGTGCACATTGTCCTCAGCTGAAGGTAGGTGGTGTAGGAGCTTGACGGGGTTTCTTGTCTTGGGTTAGAGGACACTCTGTGACCCCAGGACATCGTGATAAATGGAGTAGTAGACTGGTTCTGGACCTACCAGGAGTTCCAGGTTAGACACTCCAGGGTGTCTGAGGATGTAGTGGGGCGGGTGGCTGATAGGCAGGCAGGCAGACAGACAGACAGACAGACGGGGAGAATGGGCCTGGGCTTCTAGCTTGCATATGAGGTAGACAGCTCCTTGTTGTGGTGCCGGAAGGGAATGAAGAACTTTGTTGAGATTCTTATGGCATATACTTGGTCACTGTAATTTAAGTGTGCAATCATGACCTTCATAGATATTCAGTGTAACAGGAAACCCTTTGGTATAATCTATTCTTAAAAAAAAATCAGTATACTCTAACTCTCATAGTAGCCCCTCTCCTAAGAGCTGGAAAAATGTGAAGAAACAAAAAATGTGTCATCTCTAGCTTCAGAGGAGGTCATCCTGGCTCACTGGACAGAAACAGTCAAGACAGGATGTGTTAGTTTAGTTAGGCTGTGAGGAATTCCCTCAGCGTTGTCTAAATGATGTTGACAGCTACCCAATGTAGCTCTCTTGGGGTAGAACCCGAGTTTCTAAACAAAGTAGTCAGATACCAAGACCAGGAGCTAAAACTTTGGAGAAGTGAGGAGCTGAGCCCAGGAGTCCTTAGGAAAAAAGTGGTTTCCTTTCTCATTCCTTAGTTTTGCCACCTGGATTTCTGTTTGTTTGGGAAGAAGCTTACATATCGGTGTTTTTCATGTTTCTACCTTGGTGAACCTTTTAGCACACCATATTTCCTTTATAATTGCCTTGTTTTGACTTCCAACTAGAGACTGGTTCTGAACAAATAAACAAAGCAGGTTCCTCTAGCCTTGAGAGGCAGCATAGCTTTGGCTTCTCAAAGCAGGAGATACAGCCAGTTGAGTACTGTGTACCTGGCTGGGGATGCTAAATCGTGTCTAGGAAAACTCAAGGGTGGGCTGTGTTCTTACCCTTCTCTCCATCTCTCTGAAGCATGTATGCTGAGCAATGGATGAGTTTGTTTCAGCTGTGTGGGATTTTGGGAGGGGAGGCAGTGCACACAAGGCACAATGAGAAGGTCACAGTGACCCATGTCTATATGCAGAGAATTTTCCTGACTCACCCAACTAATCAGACTTAAATTTTCTTGCTATTAATGTTCTACTCCATGCTCAGGTTTAGACAAGAAATATCATCGACAATATAGACTCAGCAAAAGAGTCAGCGTTCTGATCTTTGAGTAGTCTGTTCAAAACATAAAAAAAATTAAATATTCCTTTCAGGGAAGACTGAAAGTCAATTTTTCATCCTTAATCATTTTCCTTCAGTGCCTGAAACTTAGTTCTGTATATAATGCAAAGTAAGCAGCCTCTCTTACGGCCTCGTGGCACTTGGGTGTTCCTATTTGGACGCTCTGATCATGTTACAGGCTGTACTTTCGCTTCCAGTCTTGGTCCTTTGAGGGCAGAAGCTGCTTCTTATTCATTGTTATATCCTGGTTTTTTTGTTTTTGTTTTTTTTTTCCAAGAGCCAGAATTTGCATTTTGTGGTTGTGGAATTACAATTAATGAACCAGACAGCTTAGCAAAGGATCTCACAACAGAGATTGTACTGCAATAACTCTGTGGACTCCTTGTGGGAGGAGTCATTCGGATATAATCTGGAAGTATACCCCAGCATTCTGATAGTTCATCCTAAGCTGAAATGAGTTATTTCTAAATGCCGTGTTTATTTGGAAACATCTGCGAGCCACTCTACTCATTAAGAGCTCTCTGGTGGTCTCTGTCTAGCCGGCACACTCCCGAGTTCTTGGCATCTTGTTTGAAGAATTGAGGAAGCACATGTATAGCAAAGTCGCCAAGGATTTTATTCAGAAGCAAAGCAGAAACACAGAATGGACACCCTGCAGGGGACCAATGGGTCCTGAATGAGGATTGTTTAAGAGCCCCTGAGCACTGCCTGGAAGTGTCCTTTTGTGGGTCCATGAGGAAAAGGACTTGGTTGTGAGAGGTAGAGTGTGGGTAGTCTTCTGGCTTGATTCACAGGCTTGGGCTATGTAAGTCTTTGCTGGCTGTGAATGTTCTTTCCCATGATGCATCTGACTTTACTCAAGTGCATACCCAATTATGCAGAAGCATAAGACAGAAGTAGGATATTTTTCTTTTCTGTCTTTTTTTATTGTCTTGAGTATTTTTCTTATTCACTCAGTGGATAGTTTTCCTTTCTGAGCATGTATCCCATAACCAGTCCAGACTAGATCTGTCCACCGTGCTTTATTCCCAGATATGTTTCAAAATGAGTTGTTCACAAAAGGAAATTACTAAGGGTTCACAGGTAACCATAGATGGGAATAGTCTATTTGCTTTGTTTGAAGAGGGCAGTGCAAGCAGGGTGGTATTGGTGGGGGTCCCAGATTGCCAAGTGCCTAGTTGGAAAAGAAGCATACGTGTAGCTCAAGCCAAGCAGGGCCCTCGGTGTCTAAGCTATCCCTATGCTTGCTGCCTCAGAACATATATTGATATCAACAGTAATGGGGATTTTTATGCCTTGAAAAGAATGAGTCTATAGAAACTTTATGGCTGACCTGATAAATTCGCTAATAATGGGATCCAGAACTACATGAAACAAGTAATATCTGCCCGGTCCTCTCTGCACCAGCATGCGATGTGACTGATGGTCACGCACAATCGTGTTAATCTTCATTCCTCGGAGTATTTGTGTGACTATTTTATTAGTGCTAGCTTTGCTCAATAGAGCATATTCCCGAGGGAACAGAAATGATGTTAGCTACTTGCTCATACAAACCCTGCAGCTTGTGGTCATCCGGTAGCTGCAGGCGAAGAGAAGAAAAATGAGAAGAAGGAAGGGAATATGTGAGAATGTATCGGCACAAACCTTGGTTTATATTCATTCGCTGCTCCTGTTTCAAATCCAACCACTTGACCTCCACCTCAATTGCAGAATCCTCTAAGTCTTATTCATGCTTAGAAAGAGGTTTTTCCCCCCTCCTCTCATTGTTTATCCACCAGGTACATATGTCACAAGAGCATAGAATCCTCTGTCCCCTATAATTTTCCATAGCTTCACTTTTAGATCATGGTCAACGATAGTCTAAAAATATGAAATAGAACATTCCAGAAGAGAATAGCTTGTAAGTTTTTTTTTTTACTTTTAAAATCACTTGGTATGTTTAATTTGTGAAGCGAAGTTCATCATAGGTATGTATGTATAGGAAAAAGAACAGTGTATACCTGGTTGAGTGCTATCTTCAGCCTCAGGAATGTACTGGGGAACTTGGAGCAGATGTCCGGAGGGTAAGAGAGACAGATGTTACTCCCCAGTGAGCTGATCTTGGCTCTTGCCAGATTTTTGACCCTCCATTATCAACTAATGCCCGATTCTGCCTTGTGATAAGTCTGGGCTCGGATCCAAACTAGTAGCGATCTCATTATGCTCCAATTGCTCAGGATGGTACATTGTAGGCTTCTAGTGAAGTCTCATGATGTAGCCCCATGGTGCGTGGAAGGGGAATGTCTCCTCGTGTTTCCTGAAAGAGGCAAGATATTCCTTTCAAGGACAGCTTAATTTGATGAAATCCCCCACCTGGACCTTGGCTTACTACAAGGTAGAGTTGGCCTGACAGCACAGGGGACTTCTTCTTTATTGAAGATTTATAAGATGTAGCTTTGAAGCTTATGATCCTAAATTTGAGCTGTTAAAGTGTTAACTTTGTTATGGATTCAAGGATGAAGAGTCCCATACCATAGCCTCTTTGCTTTTAGTGGTATCTTCGATAAATATGTGCATGTTCTCTAGAAAAATGGATAGCCAGCACCGAGTCTCTCATATACAAGAATGTCTCCTAAAACTGCGTTGGAGACAAGGTTAGGGTTGGTGCTCAATCGCATCGCTATTTCTTCCTCTGAGGTTTGAACATTGTCAGGCCCACATTGCTAGTGTGAAATTAGTCACACATCTGCCGTTGGTCAGAACTGTGATTCAGCATCATAGAGAAGAGAAAAATGAAAACAAATGGCCAAAGAAGTGCCATAGCCCCAGGACATTGTGATGTTCTGATAAACTGTATCAGTGACTCATCTTCCCTTTGTAAGAATTAAATAGAACAGAAAAAAAAAAGGAATGGAGGAAGTGCTCAAACTAAAACCAGTAAAAATATGAGGCAAAGAGAATAAACTACTCTTTTTGCAACATGATTTATTATATTATCCTCAATGTTATTGTGTGTATATATGTACATGACATGGGCCAGGGCATGTGTCACAGTGTGTGACAATCAGAGAACAACCTGGTAGAGTCTGTTCTCTCCTTTCTCCTTTATATAAGTTCCAGGGATCAAATCAGCTTGTCAGGCTTACACAGTAAGTGTCTTTACCAACTGAATAGTAATATATATATATATATATATATATATATATATATATATATATATATTTCAGCTCTAGCTGTTCCAAGCAGAAGGAAAATCTGCCTGCCAGTGTCTGATGCCATGTGTCACTAGGAAGGGATATGGAAACAATCTTCAGCTGTTTTACTGCTGTGAAACTCTAAGGAGCAGAGCAGTAGGTCTCTTAGGGAGGCGAAAGAGTTCCTTGCTCACGGTCCATAATCAGTTAAATCTGAAATCACATCCTTTCTTGATCCCCATCCCTACTGCAACTCAGAAATATTGAGTTTGCTTGTCTCTTGTTATAGGAGACCTAGTGGTCGACTTGCAAATGGCACAATGTTCATTCCAACTAAAAAACTACACCTTGCACATGTGAAGAAAGTAGATAGCACGTGCAAAGGCTCAAATACCTTGTGCACAATGAGGATAAGAATCGATAATAATTTGTGAGAAGAAATGGAAGATTTAACCTAATATAATGACTGCAAAGTGTATGGAAAATAGGATGAAGTCCAACAAAGATGGTTTAGAAAGTAATTCATGCTTTTGAATGCCAGTAGTAGGCATTTGCTTCTAATGTTTCACCTCCATGGAATATTCTCAATAATTCACAGCAGAAAAGCATACCATAGTAACAGAGAGTGGAAGGCACTCCCTTACTTTTCAGTAAGCTGACTCAGAGAAGTGAAAAGTTGTCATTGCCCTACCTCTCAAGTCAGATTCCAAGGCCAAACCTCTGAACCAAGCCCACTCCTCTTTCTTTTGTATCATCTTTTCCTTGCAGAGCTCGTGGTTGCTCTGCTACCATGTCCTTTTGGGCCCATTGCTGATAATCTTCCTATCCCCTTTGAACCAAGCTCAGGACAGGCAGAGAGCTAGATTTGGGAGGGCTTATGTAGAGGTTAATGGAAGCCGGTCCTCAGCCAGAAGTAGATTCTGGGGATGATGTGACTGCTTCTCAGTTGCCTCTGTGATGACATGGCAATGCTGAAGGAGGCTTCCATTCATTGAGGACACAGGTGCGGAGGATAATCTCCAGTGAGCCAATCTCTAACACGTGGCAGGAAACCACTTCTGAAATGATAGTGAGCAAAACACTCGAGCACAGTAAAACACGCCAGCATTTCTGGGCGTTTCTTATAGAGAAAAACAGATAAGGAAAAAGAGCGCAAATAAACTCTCCCAAGTTTGTGTCCCCACTAGACAGCCTGTCACATAGAAATTCCCACAAGGATAGCATTAATCTTATTTATTCCCTGTGATTTGAGACCACTGAGAGGTGAGTGGAACCACTTATAATTGGGTTTTCAGGGGGCATCAGTTTTTGATGGACATACAGAGAGTCAGGATATTCTTTCTGAATCTTCAGTTTCAAAATTTGTGATATTAAAGGATGACTAAAACCAAACTCTCTCATTTGGCATGGATTTCTTCAGTGAGGTTGAAGGACTAGCAACTTGCTTCTCTTTGCCTTGTCAGGGGAAAGGATGAGCGTCTGCTCTGCAAGGCAGTGATTTATGAATTTCTCAGAAAGTCCTGGTAATTACATAGGTCCTCACACTAGATTCTTGTGAACTCCTTACCATCCATGTGCGCTCTCTAAAATGGAGAAGCATTCAGAACAGAAAGGCACAGAGAAAGACAAGGAACTGTGACGGAGCATGGTTCCCACTCCTACCACATTCTCTGTATTTATTTCACTTTTATTTAAAGTAAATGAAGCATGACAGATACAGAAGCCCTCAGCTCCTCTTAGCTATATGAAATCCACTTTCCTTTTCTTTAGCCGGTCAATTTAGAATTTAATTTCCCAGCGATTAATTTTTAATAAAGATATTAGATGAATTACACTTAGAGAATTGGGTCATAAGGATTCATCTCTAATCTATTTATCTACTTATTGTCTACCTATCATATCCTATCAAATATCTAATCTATCATCTATCTACCTGTCTATTTCTCTCTCTATCGTCTATCTATCTATCTATCTATCTATCTATCTATCTATCTATCTATCATCTATCTATCATCCACCTATCATGTGTGTAAAAGTAGATTCTTAAGAAGTGGATGTACCCCTGTAGCTGCCATTCTGGTAAAGGTAAAGATTTTTCTAGTCATTTAGAAGCTCACTGGGATCATGTTCACTATTACTACCATTTCTGAAAATCTCCATTCATCTCTCTTGTAGTTGATTATTTTTTTGCCTGGTTTTGAGTTTTTTAAAGGAATCATGAAGTCTTTTGTTGTAGATTTCCATCACACAACATTATGCTTGTGAAATTAATGCAACATGTTTATTCGTAGTGAATTCTTTTCATTGTTGTACAGTGGATATTGGACTGTTTCTCTACTTGAAGGCTATTAGGATGTCTGGTCTCTTAAGAACACTGCTTCCTACAGCAAAGTTTGAACTAGAGTGAGTACAGGGAGATGGGTGAGTTGTGAAACTTAAGGTGGTCTTGGCTGTCAGAAGGGTATAAAAACATTCCTTATTGAAAGGCATCTACCTAAATATACACTCCAGTGCCTCTTCATGTGAGTAGTAGTGCTGGCAGAGAACACCCTTGCTTATCAGCGTCTTCAATTCTCAGCTTGGAGTTGAGTTGGCAGATCATGGACTCTGTGAATTTAGGTGCTAAAGTCACAGTTGTCCAAAGTGATTAGACTCATCGCACATTCCTCAATGTTTGAGAATCCCAAATGGGTTGCACCTTTGTTATGTTTGGTTTTGTAGGTAGTTTATTGTAATTTAATGGTCATTTGGATAACATCATCCTTGAAATATCTAAGTCTTTCAGGTCCCAGTATTATTAGTTGGATTATCTGTTTTGCTTTGTTTCTCTCTTGTTGACCTAATTGGAATGCTCACATATTAATGTTTTCTTCCTTTTGTGGGTAGCCTTTTAATTTTCTAATAGCTTGTTTTTCCACCCTTTAAAATTTATTAACATAGATTATTTATGAAAATAATGAGCTTGTTATGACATTTTATGTATACATAAAACATATGTTGATGGTTTTCATTCCTCCCAGCTTCTCTTATCCCCCTTCTTCCTTTCAAACCCTTTTCATATTTCTAGTACTTCTGCTTTGTTTTCATGTCCACCATCCAACTCAGTATGAGAAAAAATATGATTCTTGCCTTTATTGGTCAGGCATATTCACTAAAACTAATGACTTCTAAGTTTACGCATTTTCCTGCAAGCAAAATAATTTTGTCATTCTGTATCACTAAATAAAACCTTGTTTAGTAACTGTAATATATTTTATTTAACCATTCACCTACTGATTGGCATGTAGGTTAATTTTTTTATAAGTTAGCTATGAGGAACCATTCCACAATACACCTTGGTAGATGTGTATTTCCATTATATAAAATAGTTTTCATTCTTTGGGATATATACCCAGGAGTATGTATGGCTCAATAATAGGATAGCTTTGTTTTGAATTTTTTGAACAACCTTCATACTTTATTTTTTGTGTGTATAATATATGTATTTAGTTGGCATTGATTTATCTTTTTATTTCATTCTGATTTGATAATATACAAGAAGTTATTTCTTAGTTACTCATATTTGTTAATTCTTGCTTTGTAAACTAAAATGTCATCTATCAGACAAGTTTTTATAGGTCTCTGAGAATATTTTTCAGTTATTGGGTGGAATAGTCTGTGGATTTTTATTCATTTGATCTGTGATATTATTCAACATGGAAATTTATTTGCTGTTTTTTGTTTGGATAATCTGTTATTTGTGAGTGGGATATTGAAATCTCCCATTATTATTATTATATCTAATCTCCTTGTCCCTAAAGTTAATGCAAATGGGTACACTAATATTTGATGCATATATAATTACAACCATTAGTTTTTTTTGATGGCTTTCCTTTATTGGTAAGCAGTGAGCTTCTTTCTCTAACTCTATTTCCTAATTTTGAAGTGAGGCCTGCTTTGAGACCTGTGACTATAGCTGTTCTTGCTTGGAGGTTCCATTGTAATTTCTGTGTCTTTGCTAGTGGGGTAAGTTTCTTGCAGACAGAAAATATGTAGGACTTTCTTTATAAATTCAATAAACCATTCTATATCTTTTAATTGAAGATTGAATACCATTCACACCACCAAATATTATACTGAAAGGTGTGTTCTAATTCTTGTAATTTTGATAATTCCTTTTCAGGTTTATACCAGTACTCTTTTATACTTCCTTATTCAACTTAGAGATTTGTTGGTTTACAAAGTTGATAATCAGTTCTATCCTAATTATTGATGATCTATTTTTCTCTTTAGTCTTTCATTATTTTCCACAGTTATGACTGTGAATATCATCATTCTTTATCTGTATGTATACACACACACACCTGAAGTAACTACAGAGACAAGTATATAGAGATCATTGACAGGGTAGATGGCAGATAACCAGGGGAGTAGCAGAGAACAAATGAGAAAATGGAAAATGGGGGGACTCTAGATAGGCAATGGGGGGGATAAATACAGAAGAGAAAGGAGGATAAAATAACAGTAAGTATGTCTGAAAAAGTCATAAAGAATGATACTATTAACTACTGCAAAAAATCCACAATACTCATATACGCATGTCGTTTAAATGAAAATCCCTTGTCTTGGCTGGCAATGCTCCCTCCAAGAGCCAAAGGCCTCCTAACAAAACACCCAGCACCAGTCATGGGAATCGTTCTTTTGAGTTGTTGGTCAGAGTTGTCCTAGTGACTCCCCAAACATTATAGGCTATTGTTGCTGACTTCAATTGTCCATTAGAAGTGAAGGTAAGTCCCTATTGCTGAAGACACCATGCACTTCAGATATAAGAGCCAGACGCCCCAGAGCTAGAGGTCCTGGAGCTAGAACTGACCTAAAGCCTCATGGTACCAGAAGGCACCTGCAAGCTTCCTAAGAAGAGAAGCAACTAACAGTCATATTCCCTAGTCATGTCTCTTTTTAGGGGAAAGCATGATTAACCTTTGAAGCAGTTGGAAAAATATTTAAAGTATGGACCCTAGCAAGATTATTGTCTACTTGAATGAAAAGGAACATTTCCAATACCCCTCAAAATATGCCATAGGAAATACTGTTTCCACTTTTGAAAGGCTCTAATCCTTTGATATCCTACCCCCAGTGCCTCCCACACTACTGAGATGATAGCTTGAGACTGAGAAAGGGAAAATCAAAGGTTTGAGCTTTGGGTGACTGAGGTATGTTGGAAATGCCTTTCATAT
>NW_026067946.1:9092831-9123771 GCF_014885135.2 Alexandromys fortis
GGCTTTGTGGGAGCCTAGCCAGTTTGGATGTTCACCTTCCTAGACCTGGATGGGGGGGGGAGGACCTTGGACTTTCCACATGGCAGGGAACCCTGACTGCTCTTTGGACTGGAGAGGGATGGGGAGAGGAGTGGGGGGGAGGAGGCGAAGAATGGGAGGAGGGGGAGGGAAATGGGAGACTGGGAGGAGGCGGGAATTTCTTTTTTTTTCTTTCAATAAAAAATAAACTTATGAAAACAAACAAACAAACAAAAAAAGACCTCAACATAAAACCAACTACAGTGAACCTCATAGAAGAGAAAGTGGGAAGTACACTTGAATGCATTGGTGCAGGAGACCACTTCCTAAATATAACCCCAGTAGCAATACAATAAGAACAACAATTAATAATGGGACCTCATGAAACTGAGAAGCTTCTTTAACATAATGGCTGCCACAGACCGTCCCTCTCGGAGACCACTATCCACGGGAGAACAGGGTGAAGGATAGGATAGCCAGGATACGATGCAAGGGAAATGACAGACAGACACACTGTGTAGTGAAAATCTGCTGCAATTTTACTTCTGCAAAGCTTCAGTTTTTGTACAAAACAGATCAAAGAACTTGGCAGGTTCACTGCATCACCCCACTCAGGGTTCCAGACATAAATCAAGGTTAAGCATAATCAAAATAGAGCTTCTTCTATGTGCTCCTTTCTACGTGCTCCCCTCTATGTGCTCAAGATGTTGGCAAGGAC
Organism: Alexandromys fortis; assembly: GCF_014885135.2. Taxonomy (NCBI): domain Eukaryota; kingdom Metazoa; phylum Chordata; class Mammalia; order Rodentia; family Cricetidae; genus Alexandromys; species Alexandromys fortis. The sequence goes on from NW_026067946.1 coordinate 9,093,568, forward strand.
TTTTAGTTTTGTTTTGTCTCTTAGAATTCTGTCTCACACCATTATTTACATTCTACCGTGGGAGACCAATTCCCAGGGTCCTGTGTTTAGCTTTCCATCTATATAGTTTTTTATTCTTTGCTCCATATTCCCTAATAGTTTTCTCATTTTCTCAGGATAGTTCCTATACCAATATATTAAAGCTGGTCTCATGTTTTCAATAATTTCCTTTCTTTCCTTCTTACTATAAAGACACCAGGGCTTCTGAGATCTAGCTAATCTTTCCATAAAGGGGAATTTTCTCTAACTCTCCTTTTCTCTCTAAATCTGATTCACTATGACGATTCCCTCATAACATATCAACTTTAGCCGCTTCTGTTTCATAATTAATAAAGTTTCCCAGGCTCATGTGGCGTGGGGCATACTTTATTTCCTCAAGGACTGCTTTAATGAACGGTGGAGCCGAGCCAAGGACGTACTTTGATCTCTTGGTAAGCGGTCAGCTATAAACAAGAAAATTAAGAAATACAGAGAAAGATCAGGCAAGGTGTCAGGAGGGCTCGCTCTCAGGGCCATCTCCAGATACGAGATCTGCCTATGGCATCAGGTCCTATCTCGACCACTGATTGCCAGGGGGACCACCTGGGGCTTCGCTCCAAGAAGCTCTAACCCCAATCCTTCAGCAGGCAAAAGCCAGCGCAGAGGCATTTTGTCACTACACGGCAGTCACTGCTGTGGACGTGGCAAATGGCCACAGTCAACAAGACAAAATGGCAGTCTACAGATTGGGGAAAGATCTTCATCAACCCCACAGTGACAGAGAACTGATCCCCAAAATATACAAAGAACTCAAAAAACTTGACATCAAAAGAACAAATAATCCAATACAAAATGGGGTATAGACCTAGGCAGAGAACTCTCAACAGAGAAATCTAAAATGGCTGAAAGACACTTAAGGAAATGTTCAATATCCTTAGTCATCAGAAAAATGCAAATCAAACCAACTCTGGGATCCCATCTTACACCTGTCAGAATGGCCGAGATCAAAACACTGATGAAAGCATATTCTGGAGAGAATGTGGGGTAAGGAGAACACTCCTCCGCTGCGGGTGGGAGTGCAAATTTCTACAATGCTTTGGAAATCAGTATGGTGATTTCTCATAAAATTAGGAAACAATCTACCTCAAGACCCAGCAATACTGCTGTTGTGTATATACCCAAAGGATGTTCAATCATACCACAAGGACATGTGTTCAACTATGTTCATAGCAGCATTGTTTGTAATAGCCAGAACCTGGAAACAACCTAGATGCCCCTCAACCAAAGAATTAATAAAGAAAATGTGGTACATTTACACAATGGTATAGTACACAGCAGTAAAATTAATGAGATCTTGAAATTTGCAGGCAAATAGATGGATCTAGAAAACATCATATTGAGTGTGGTAACCCAGACCCAGATGGACAAATATGTACTCACTCATAAGTGGCTTTTAGACATACAGCAAAGAAAAACCAGTCTACAGTCACAACCTCAGAGAACCTAGACAACAATGAGGACCCCAAGAGAGACATACATGGAGCTACAAAGGAAGGAGAAAAAGAAAAGATCTCCTGAGTAAATTGGGAGTGTGGGAGTCATGGGAGAGGGTAAAAGCAGGAGGAGGAAGAAGGGAGGGGAGTGGAGAAGAAGATATAGCTCAATAAAAATATAAAAAGATAAAAATGTCTCACACATATGAGTGGGAGGTCAGTTTTGGAAATGACCAAGAATTTTAGGCTAGACCCATAACTCAGTTATCACACATGTAGGTAGTATATATCAACCTCCTGTGGCCAAAACCTAGCATAATTTACCTAAAAGATATTGTGATTTACCTTTGAAGTGGATAATTCTCAGTATGCAAACATTCTACAGTACTATAAGATTCTACCCAATATAAATTAGTTAAATATATTTTGTTGTTTCTGTTTGAATATACTCTGGAAAAGAGATATTAATTATTCCCACAGAAAACATTTATATAAATTGAAAATTTTATGTTGAATTTTTGTTGTACACGATATTCCTTAATACTCTTCATTTGGCTATCTTTGATTCCTGAAGATGTTTTGATAGTTAATCAACCTGATTCCTGATGAATCTTATGTAGAAGCATTAAAAAGTTCTGCTTGGACACTATGCTACATCCTTGGACTAGCAAGATGGCTTAGTTGGTAAAGGCCCTTGCTGCCAAGCCTGATGGAATTTATATTCAATTCCTAGAATCCACATGGTAGAAAAAGAGAACTGACTCCCACCTATTGTCCACTAGTCTCCACATAATGCTCTGCCAAACTAATAAATATAACATAATAAATATTAAAAATAAAAGGGAAGTTATTGGAAATAATGATTCCTGTGTTTGATGAGGAAAAAGTACACTTTCTATATCAGTCTTCAGTAAAGAATTGTATGTGAATCAGATTAGTAAATTGGAAGGCCATTCAAAATACTTGAAATTAAAAAAATATTTCATTAATTCTTTAAGAGTTTTATACAATGTATTTTAATAATATTCAGCCATGTAAAAAAGCCCACCAAGATCCTCTTCAGCTTCTCTACTCAACCAAATTTGTGTGCTCTAATTACAAAGAAGACTCAAGAGCATCTGCACATACAAACTCACAGCAGTCCTACCAACAAGTACAAGACCCAAATAAACTCAAGACAAACAAAAATCTTAACAAGGAAGGAAGAGGGGGGCATGGATTCTACCCCCAGCTGAGGAGTCAATGGCAATTAATAGTTCCTGGGAGAGGGGAAATCAGTTTTCTTCATGGTAGGTCAACCATGCTTCAGGGCAAGGTCACACACTCAAGAATATTTGGGCAACACACTGGAATTTTTTAAACTTTATAATCTTCAAGTAACTTAGTGAATGAACTGGATTGGAAACATTTTTGAGATAGAAGAGAACTCCATCTCGTGAAACTAGAATGAAACAAGAACAAATGAACAAAGAAAGGTATGGTTTCCAGTTACAGCTTCATGGTATACTCTCGAAATTCGGAGAGAAGATCCTGGATATGTTCTGCTTCCACACTAACGCAGACAAATTCGCATATGCTTAGACGCACTCTTCTCTTTCTCCTGTATCTCCTGGGGAATGTGTTTCTCATCCAAGAAATGGACAGAGTAACTTTTGAGAGTTAACCATCTATTCATTTCAGAATGACTCTGGCTCTTCAGGGCATTTAAATTTGTTGTCTAGTTTTTTTTTTTAATTGAATCAAGTCCACTTAACTCCAAAACTTTGACTTCCTTTTGAGGCAATAAAACTAAATTCTGGCATCTTGTTGTTCATAAGCTGTTGGAAACAAAACCCCAAAATCATGAAGTTGCTGTACATTCCAAAACCAATTTATTTCTGTGTATTTTTGGGGCAGGAATATTCTTGGAGCGAAGCGGAGTACATACTTTGGAGTTGGATATGAATTATTTGCTATAAATTATTACACACAATGGACAGAAGGAACCAGATGTTCAGTGCGCTTGTTATTTTGGGCATCCTAAAAATGGTCTTTTGGAAAAAGCTATTGTGAGTGGCATAAAAACATGCATCTTAGCTATTGAACTCACTGTTTGATTTTGTTATAATTTTGGATTGTAAAGTATTCTATATAAGTCATGTCTATTTTTTGTTTAATTACCACTTATTTCAATAATTATTTAATGTTTCTGGATAATTCCTTCAAGGGCATTCAATATTAATTTAGGTCAAGTGGTAGCTAAAAGCTCTTTATAGTCTTATGACTATATTGTGACTTTCACATAAAAGAAAGCAAGATTCTTTACACATGTAAATAAATGTAAATGATAGTTGCTTTCTCTTTATACCATGTTCTTTGCCCTTTGGGAATGGGAAGGGCAGTGCATTCTACAAAGTGTATGTGTCTTGTTCAGTATATGTTTAGTGCTTCAGAACAGTCAGTAAACCCAAGATTAAAACTTTTAAGACTCAAGGATGGAGATGTGAAATCAGCATAGGGAGGTGTCTACCACAGAAAGAACTTCAACACAGAATCTGGGGTTACTACCTCTGGTTGTATATTCATTTTATGATGCTGTTTCATTGCATGAGTGAACAATTAGGATCATAATAAACTTCATTGTGGAGAGCACACTGTACGACAGAACTGGAAAAGTAGAAATAGTTGGATCCCTGGGACTTTCCGACCATCCGTCTAGCCTATCCTACTTGATGTGAAATACAGGCTAACAAGAAGACCATGTCTCACAAACAAGGTAGACAGCTGAGGAACAGAGCCTAGGCTGTCCTCTGGCCTCCAAATGTGCATGCCCTATCTATGCACATGAGCACCCCCACACGCACACACATGCACACATACATACGTGAGGTAATATAGACATTATTTTTTGTGGGTACACTTACCTATTGGTAGTGGGGAAAGTGCTAGGTTATGCAGCTCAGGGAAGCCCAAAATCAAGGAGAAAATGTGCTCTGCAATGCAGCTGGAGACACCCTTAATAAGCAACTCAGTCTATCTATATCCTACATAGAGTGGAGTGTACGGAAGTACAGCTTACAACAGAAGATTCCCTCATTCTCCTCATTCAGTGCTCCTAACGAAAGGAAAGCTTCAAGAGTGTAACTAGCACACAGTATATACCCAAGGGAAGCATGATATATTGATGCTAATCTGGCTCCTTAAAAATTGAAGACCCATTTTCGGATGCTCATGTATTTCTCGCCTCTCAGCTTTCATTATTCTACCTCATTTTAAAAACCAAGTGAGTACATGACTTACATTTCCAAAATGTTATTATAGTGTAAAATTTTCTTCTACTCTGAGATTTACATAATACTGTTGGATTCATCCTGCATTGGTGGATCACATATAAGTAGGAATATAAGTAGGGTTTGGCAGACTCAAGCTTCCAATTTTAGCCTGGTTGCATTGCTGTTTATTCAGGGAATGCATTGTATGATATAGTCTTTGGGGATCTCTATAAAATTCTGCAAGTTTTTTTTTAAATTTTTAATTTCTTAAAGATACTGTTGTAACAGTGATTTCCTTCTAAATTAAAGGTTTTGCATCCATTGGGTGATCCTCAGCTGAAAAGGGGCCCTGCTCTTATATATGTCATTATTAGAGTCAAAACAGTTATTCTGTAAACTTTTTTCTAACATTATTCCTTTGGATGGTTCAAATACCTTACCTATCATGGTCTGCTTTTTTTTTTCTATCATGTAAAATACAAAATGAGGCTCAAATTTTCAGACAAGTTGAAAGCTTATCAAAAGTTTGATATACTGTTCTTTTGAGAATTAATGGTCTAAGATAAAATGTTTGCTTTAACTAGAAAGACAGTATGCCTTTTTTCTAGTCATGGGTTTGGACAGTATTTACAGGATTAAGAGTGAATTTCTTCCTGTCCAACATGCCTCAAATCCAATCTAGAAAGTGATTGGTTACTTTCCCCAAAACAATCGCACAACTATTGTACCAGTAAGAAAATTTGCCTGGCAAGTTAGCATTAAGGGATGCAGGGTGTAGATTAGGTATGGCCATTGCCATGCCTCTCCCAAGCAGCCTGCACAGCACCCCCCCCCCCAGCTTCCATAGTGGAAGAGATTTTTCAGTTCATGACTGATTTCTTCATGGCCTCTAACTAAAGGTTCTTTAGAAATAAGGTCTTATTTGGTGAGCAACCAAGAACACTAGCAATAGATTATATTGCTTTGGGTGTTTCTGGGGTCTCCCTGACCAATAACTCATTGAGATCCATTACTGGCATTGAGGTTTTCATTTAATAATCCATTTCTTCTAACAGCAGCAGCATTATTCACACATATGGAATAACTCTACTCAAGTGCCTTTGAATTAACTTACAAGCTAGTGGGATTTCAGAAGGCTTCTTCACACAGCCGTTTTGGCTACCCTACCCCTTACACTTTCTTTCTCTTCCCACCCCCCACTTAGACATTTATCTCTTAGCCCTGCCCCTTCTTTCATATTACTCATGTCCTCCTAGCTCTTTTTATCGTATTCTGTTTTGCTTTGGCTTCAAGATCAAGTAATTTCACTTCCTTATTTCATTTTGGCAAGTTGCTGTCGATCTAAAGATTTTTCTTTTTTGATAAATGGGCATGTTGTCAAACTCCATTCTCAATATGTAAGCTCAAATCCATATATTTATGCTGCCTTCAGCCTTGGTCAGAGGAGATTCTTATTATTGCAATGGGTCATAGTTAATATAGAGACTCAGCTGTTCACAATATTGAGAATGGGTCACTGTGAGTGCTGAGCCACAGATTGGAGCATCTATATTGGTACCCTGATGGTACAAGGCTCAGAGAACATGGAAGAGCAGGTGGAAATTGCCGAAGAACTGGAGGGCGGGGGCAGTGTTGTGAAATGCTGTCCTCCGGACATGATGTGGCTACTGCACGTACAAACCTGAAGTTACTGTAGCTATGTACACAAGACCTACACACGAAAAGGAGGAGGGGCTCCTGATAGCTCACCTCTAGCTGAGGAGCTATTGGCAGCTGATGGATACTGAGCAAGGTAGAGTTATTTTTCCTTAAAGAAAGAGCCATTTGGCAGGTTTCCCATGCCCCAGTGGATCAACCCAAACTCGTCACACATGGGCAGCAAAGGTTGCATTCATTGTTTGATTTTTTCAGGAGGATATTAAATTGGGAGGAAGAAGTATCAGGGGTTGGGGGGAAGGAAATGAGAAGGAGTAGGGGTAGATATGACCAAGATTCACTATATACATGTATGAAATTTTCAAAGAATGAAAAAATATATATTATGCATCAAGCTGCTGGTATCCAATTAGCACAATGGTTAGCACAATGAAAGGTCAAGGGTCATTTAAAGGTAGTGCATGAAACTCCAGAGATGCATGGAGAAGACTGAGAATGTAAACTGGAAGTTAGGGTTCTGTATAGTCTCAGAACCTCCAAGCACAGGAAGGTTTGTGAAATTGGGACTTAGAGCCTATGTAATTGTCTGTCTAACTTTGAAGTTGATCAAGTCATTTCTCTTTGGCAAATCAGTGTTGACTTGAAGATACCTTATGTTGCGCAAGAAGTAAGAGAGCTTGCAAACTATTAAACAATGCTCTTTTTCAGCTTTCTGTTTGTTTGTTGCTTGGTTTTGTTTGTTTTGTTTTGTTTGCTTGTTTTTTAGATAGGGCTTCACTATGTAGCTAGGTTGCCTTGAAGTCTTAAAATTATAATCCATCTTCCTCGGCCTTTGGAGTGGTGAGATGAGAAGCATGTGTCACCACACCTAGCTTACACAACCCTTTCATACCACTTTTAACACGGAGCTTCCATGGCTCCCAGGCAGCATTAATGCACCTGAGTGAGTTCTCATGCAGGGCTTCCTGGAAACCCAGGCGGTTTTTCTACATGCTTTGTTTTGTTTTGTTGAGAGGGGATCATGTGAAGGAGCCCAGGCTGACCCCACACTGATAATCCTTCCACCTCCCTTCTCAAGTCCCCATACTACTGTCCTGCACTGCCACATGGGGTTCTGCTTCATCTTGAGCTGTTAGGCACGAACTGCTTACTTTTAATTGCTATGATCTGTTGAACAATGACCGTTAGCTAGGCATCATTTTTTTTTAAAGTATGTATGTCTTATCTCACTTCTCCACGGCACTGTGAGGGAAATAGTGTAATTAAATTTCCTTTGCAGATGAAAACACAGACTCACAGAGATAAAGACAGAGAACTACACAGAATGCAGCGAGGTCAGAAATATAAACTAAGTCTGATTCCATTGCCCTAGACCCTACTAGATATGCTCTACTGCTCCTCACTAGGGAATGCTTCTCATCTTGAGTTATGCCAAGACACCCTTTAAAGGAAACTCTCCAAACTCCAAGGATGGATTTAAATGGTTTTTAGAATACTATTACTTAAATGTGCACAACCATAAAACTAGAAATCGGCTCTAGCCTATAATGTTTTAACCACCATAAAACTGATTACAAAGTTCATTTTAAAAACCACAAAATCAGTATAATTCATGTAAACAATATTAGTTTAATCTCAGAGAACATTGAGGCAGAGTTTTCATGGCTGGGGATAATATATTTATATTTTTCTGTGTTATGTTGTATTTGTAACCAGGGGGTTCTCGTTATTTTGGATGTGCTAAGTTATCATTATTTTTGTTGACATTTTTCTTCTCAGTTATTAACTTTATCCATCACTACTTTATTTTGCAATGTTGTTCAATTGCAGAGTACCTTCCAAATACTGTCATTTGCTGAGTATTTCCCATGAGGTCTGTACTAATGCGCTTCCTGATAATGAACTGTGGGGATTCATGCTGATGGAGAAGGTACTCCTGTGTCTGTAGGAGCTGGATGTTAGGATATTAGAGGGTAGTCCTGCAGTTCTTGCTTACTGAATGGGCAAGTCGTCTCATGATCATTTTCATTTCAGAATAGCCATGGTGGAGAGCCCACATCCAGATGTGGGAACTAAAATCAAACCTTAAACATCTGTGGTTATACTGGGGTTGTCTCTGTTTTTGCTGGTAAGAACTTAAGAGAAGTGCCCTGTTGGTCAGTTTATGACCTGGTATTGTCACACAGCTTACAGTGCCCCAGGAGGGAAAGAAAACTGGTTTTTGTTTGAAAAATCTTAGTAAAGAGTGGTACAGTGGATAGTTAGAAAACATACAAAGATGTCACTAGACCTGGGGCAGAATTATTATCACACTCTAGGAAATCTCTCAGTATCTCTGTCTCTCTATATCTCTATCTCTAACACAGAGAGAGAGACAGAGACAGAGACAGAGACAGAGACAGAGACAGAGTGTTAAGATCAGCTATACACCAAGTCAGAGTGAGCAAATTGCTTAGTCAGTTTTGAAGGAAGGGAAATTTTCCTACCCCAGTATAGCTCTGCCTCTCATTGGAAGCTCTAGTTGGAAGGTCAGAGTTCTTCCTGACCTTCTCTGGTCCAGCAGGTCTTACTTTCAATACAAATATCTGAGAAAGGTGAGGTGCTTCGGCCATTGTATTACAGGGTGAAGCATTTTATGTTATCGTTTGTTTCTGGTGAGAGAATCACAGGGAACTAAACTGGGGGTTTTTGAATAGGAAGGGGTAGGGGAGAGAAACATGAGGGCAGGGTTTAAGATTTTGCCTGAAACTCTCTCATGTAAGCCAGCTTTGAAATTCTGATAGTCTTGGTCAGACTGAGAGTCTGGTTCAAGCCTCTTCAGTGACTCTTCAATGGGAAGTAAGGAGCTAAGCTGCATGATCATCCAGTGCCTCCTGAGACTCATGATTAACAGACTGAGTCTTCAGGCTGGTATATGACAGTGTTTGCTGACAAGAGGCAGGGCTATTCAGTTTCTCAGTGCTTTTGAACACTCCTAAGTACCAGTACATGAGGTTCATGGCAGGGGAAGTCATGGGGCCTCAGTTACTGCTGGTCCTCTTTGAGAGTTCACACTGTTTCTGGTCCTTAACTACTCACTACAGGGGCAGGAATTGAACCTGCTTGACAAAAGACTAACTCCTGAGTAGCCTCTGAAGCCTGTATTGTCTGTAACTCTATTTGGCCACTATTTCCGTATAGCAGTCCTAATTCCTACTTAAAAAGAGGAAAAAAAATATACTGAGGTCATTGCTCTTTGGCTGTGAATTTCTAAAGATATTCTCCCTTAGCACCTGGGTTTGGATTCTGTCTTCATTTCTGTCATTTTTCTATAAATGGCCAACATCCCCTGCCCCATTTTTAAAAAATCTAGTGTTCCACTTACCTGGTTTCTGGACGGACCCTCTATTTTGTCTGGGCCCTTTAATCTAGAGGCTGATTTCAGGTTCCACTTCCTGCTGTCCTGCAGTGTGTCTGCTCAGTGGCTCCAATGCATGAGCTCACTGTTCAGTTCCTTCTGCTAAGTGCTAAGCTCCAGTTGTTTTCTCACGCACCATTTTCTTTCTGTCATGGTTTGAGTTTGCTCAAAGGGAAAAAAAAAACCGATGCTGCTCTGCTGCAGGTTCATGTCTTGCAAATCTATCCCCAACTGCTAGCACCATTCTGGGAGATTGGGGGAACCTTTAGGATATTGGCGTCAGCCAGAGGAAGATGGTCACTTTTGGGGGTAAATTTGAGGGTTATATTATCCAGAGCAGGTCTCTCTGTCTCTCTCCCTCTCCTTCCCTGTCCCTTTCCCTCTCTTCCCTTCTCCCTTTCCTTCCAGATTGTTAATTAAATCAATAGCTCTCTTACATCTTTTCCTTCTCTCACCATGTTGTTCTCCCTGAACATAAGAGGCCACCTGACCATGGACGGAAGCCATGAAAGAACAGCATCCTTTGACATTGCTCCTGCAGGCATTTGGTCCCAGCAGAGGGGAAAGTGCTAGCACACACTTAGACCCCTGGATCTACTCACGTCTATCTAGAGGAATAGGGTGACACTTTTCTGAGGTGGCAAATGTACCCTTCATTCTGTCTCTGTCCATCGACCCGCCCTCCAGTCTCAGTTCCTTTTGAGCATACGACCTCCTCGAATTGATGTGACAGAAATGCAGGGGAAAAACTGGGGGAAAAATTATTTGCCAAAAAGAGACCACCATGATGAAAATAATGCGAGTTCAGAGTAGGGTAAATTATTCCACATGAGAAGCATTAAATTAATGAGAAAAGTAAGGTAGTTCAAGCCAGGGGCTAGAGGACAGAGAGGACCGGAGAGACGAATGGAATACTGGGGGGAAAGATATATGTATAACTAAGGACTTTGAGAAGACTTCCTTCATGATGTTCCCTTATGCTACCTTCTCCAGAAACCCTCAATAAAGTTATTCTTGCTTTTCAGGGTCTCAAGAGGGAGATTCAGTTTTCTCTTGTGATTGTTTCCGCCCTAGGATGATGCAGGGAGCAGAAAAAACTAGTTTCATTTGGTACGCCTTTCTTGTTGTCTGTTCTTCTTTCCATGAAAGTAAATCTTGGTTGGCAGGTGGAATGCCTAGGAGAGAATAGGATGTAGGAGCTTGTTAAAATTGTTCAATGTTGGCCCATGACACTTCATGCTGCTGAAAATGATGAATGCATCCCTATCTCATCCCAAGTCACATTTGGTACTAGGAGGAGTTTCAGCTTTTGTCTTTCATGTACAAATACTCATGATCATTGGTCAGTATAGGCTCAGACACTGTCCCTTCAATGCTCCAGGCCCCAGCCTTACTCTTCAAGTCACCTGGAACTGTAAGGATATTAGCATTGTCCCCCAAGAGGGAGTTGTGACAGGCTTTATTCACATACACTACATTTCATGCAATTTTAGTTACAGAATCTGTGTTTTTCATAGGTCTCTGAGAACCAAGCATCTGGGAAAAGAGTTGACTGAAGACAGGTTTTTTTTTTTTTTTTTTTGGTTTCTGTTTGGAGCATGCAGAAGAGGCTTGAGCTCCCTGAGCATCTGGAGTTGGAACAAGCATGGTATCAGGAGGCCCATTGCTCTCCAGAGAGAACTCGCCCTGTGCAAGATCCTTTACCATCATTAGCTCTGAACAGCAAATGGGCCACAGAAGGGCTGCTTTCCTTGGAAGAAGTCTACAGAGGGCAACTGGCGTTTTAGCAACGGTTTCCAGAAATGTGTGTCTTGTAGCGATTAGATGATTAGACTCATTCTTGTGGTGCTAAACTTAGAAGTGGAAAAAGGAAACACACTCTTGAAAAATTTTCTAAGGCTCAGAAAAGCTTCCTCAGAAGTCCATTTTCCATTTTAGTGAGGGGAAAAAAACACCAGAAAGCATGCCAGTTAAAAAATTCATAAAGGCTGCATTACGCTCAGTGGAGACATTCTTCTCAAAAAGACAAGAGGTGGTACTTAGTGACAAAGTCATGAACATTAGGTACACCCTTTCCAAGAAAGCAGACCAAGCTTCTCCATAAATGGAAAGCATTTTGTGATTGGTTTTTTATAATACCTGTGTGAACACTATGGGTACCATTAATCCTTGTGTGATCAGAAGTAGGGTATTCAGATGGCAGGATAACCTTGGTCTATTAATTTACATTGATGCTGACTTCTGAACCTTCTGTAGATGTGCTGAGAATTCAGTTTCTAGGGGCTGTGGTCCGCTTTAGTAAGCAGCCATATCAGAATTTACTGGCCTCTGATTCTCGAGAATTATGCAGAAATATGTTGGAATTCGTGAGTTTAAAACTTATACTATAGGAAAAATAACTATATGTGTAACTAACCAAAGTCGAAAGTAAGGCATTCTTCCTAATGTAAAAGACCGAATTTGGCACAGGCAGAAGATTAAGTACTAATTCTAAGACTTTCCCAGCCTGGTACTTGGCCTCTATCTTGTTTCCTACATCTTATACGCTTATACGAGTCTTTCACGAATGGTCACAACAAGGTCTTAGATATTGCAGATAAGTAAATACCTAACAAATCCAACAATTGAACACACATTTATAGGTATTTTGTGGCATTGCCTTTCTACGATCATTACTGCTATCTCGGGGATGGGCAGTCTCCAGCAGCACAGGGCTTTAAAAGGAATCCACGGCAGCAGAAGCTAAGACTTCTATCTGAGGGGGTTTAGGAAAAAGGGCACTCTCTTGATGGATTCTTTCTTTATTCTCTTCTCTCTCTCTCTCTCTCTCTCTCTCTCTCTCTCTCTCTCTCTCTCTGCTCTTTCTGTGTTTTTTATACTGTATACTTTTTTCAAACAGTTCATATACCCAACAAAATTTTTCAGGCATTATAGGGATTATACCGTGGTTACATTCTGTTTTTTCAATGAATGATTAAAGTAAATACATAACAAACAGTAAAAAGCAGCATGTTTTCCATATTCCTTACTTGATCAAACATTTTAATTATTACAGGTGAAAAACAAATTATTCCCAAGAACCCATGTACATTCAGACCCAAGCAACTTGTTACAGATTAACTGTGTGGATAAGCAAGGTATTCGTCTCAGGTCTTTCACTGGCAGGCTGCATTCTGCAGTTACTAAGAAAGGGTCAATTGCTTTATTACTTATATTGAAAGTTAATCTTTAAGGAATCACAAGCCTAAACTTTTATATATGAAGAAGAATCTGCCAACTCTACTTTAAATCTTTAGGATACATGCCCACTCATCAATAGTTTTTATATCAGGATATTGAGGGCAGAAATGGGTATAAGGAATTAATCATCACCTTTATTCATCAACCAATCCTAGCAAGAAAGGTACATTAACCAATAATAATTGGGCTGCTTTGTTTTTCTTCCCTGACCTTAACAAGTTCAGGAAATTCAACTATGAGACTTTTTTTTCCTTTTTAAAAAAATTTTATTAGAATTTTTTTAAAAAATACCAATCCAAATTCCCACTCCCTCTCCTCCTCCCATTCCCTCCTACTTCACCCCCTCCAATCCTAAGACAGGGCAAGGCACCTTGCCCTGTGAAAAGTCAAAGGCCCTCCCTACTACATATAGGCTAAGCAAGGTATACATCCAAAGAGAATAGGATCCCAAAAAGCCAGTACATGTAGCAGAGACAAATCCCAGTGCCCCTCAGTCTGCCCCAGCCTTACAATTGTCAACCACATTTAGAGGGACTAGTTTGGTCCTATCTTGTTCTTACAACTGTCAACCACATTTAGAGGGACTAGTTTGGTCCTATCTTGTTCCTTTCCAGTCCAGCTGGAGCTGATGAGCTCCCATTAGCTCAGGTAAACTGCTTCAGTGGATAAACCCCTCATGGTCTTAACCAACTATGAGACTTTTTAAAACTTTAGATTGTCTTCTTGGATTTTTCACCTCAAAAACATTTAGCAAAGACATCTTAGTCTAACTTTGTGATTTTTCAAAGCTTTGTTTCAGCTGTGATGGACTTCAGAAACTGTGAACACATCTCCCATTGTTAAAGTTAAGAGAATTTAAACTAGCTGGGCTACTGGGACTCAGTTGTTAACAATTAACTTGAGCTACAATCTATGCAGCTCCTTAGGTGAAACTCACAGACCTTGGCCGTGTAGCATTTCCTTGTAGCTATTTTTATTGATTGAAACCCTGTATAAGCTATCATTGTTATTATCCATTAGATAGTACAGCTTGAAGTAGAATCATCTTCTTGACAATCCATAAATAAAACTGCCCAGCAGAACAGGATGTTTCCATGAGATAAACACACTACACAAAGGCAGGGAGAGCTTCCCACACCCTTAGCAGCAGCAAACACGTAAAGACATTCCAGCGTCTGTAGTCCTGTGTCCTTCCCTAAACTAGACTCCCCCATCAGAGTTTTCTCCTGGTGGGTTGACACCTTGAACTGAAATTGCCACTTGCTGCTCCTCTGACATGGCCGCCAGCAGATTACTAAAGATTTAAGACTTAGGAAGTAGAAAAGATATAGGCAAAGCCATATAACATGGAAGAACTGGCAACCTGGGCTCGAGTTTTGGGTGGAGTCTGTTTAGAGGAGTCCATTTTGTCCTCTGTATTAAATGCTTAATGCCACTTGAGATCTGAAATTGATTTACACCAAGGGCCCTTTTGAATTGCTTTTAAGTATGGTACATAATTAGAACTTAAGGAAGCTCTGAAGAAACATCTTCTGACTTATTATTACCATCCCTCCAACAAGAAGAGCTATCTGGTAGGTGATGATTTTGTTTTTGAAGAGCCTTATCGTTTGGGCTATTACCATCATAATCATTCGGTGATTGCACTCACAAAGCAGTACACACATACCCTTTGCAATCTGCCTCTTAAGAGACCTTTCTCGAAAGCAATTCTGAAGTGCTTTTATAGCTCGGATTTTAAAGTACGACTCTTCTCCTTTTCTTCTATCCTAAGTTAAATATCCTCGTAGAGAAGATAGTCACATTAGCTTCAGAAGGCATTAATATTTTATCTCAAGAGCATAAGCTCATATCTACATTGAAGATACTTACTCCTTGTGAAAAGTACAACAGTGTTGAGATGTGGCTATAAACTAGAAATATCTTTTGATTATTAGCTTTCTCTTTCTCTGAAATGTGGCCCCACCTAACCCCAAGAAACCTGAATGCTTTTATATGGATGCCTTCTCCTTTCTTAGGATTTTGTGTAGGAATGTTTTGAGAGTTCATATAATGCTAACTTTTGCTGCCCCTTGTCCATATAACATATACTCTATAGATTGCTTTGCTCCATAGGTTCATAAAGACTGGCACTGTTGGGAGGTGTGGCTTATTAGAGTAGGTGTGGTGTTGTTGGAGAAAGTGTATCACCGGATATAGACTTTGAGGTCTCAGAAGCTCAGGCCAGGCCTTGTGCATCTCAGTCTCTTCCTGGTTTCTGTGGATCAGATGTAGAACTCTCAGCTCCTTCTCCAGCACCATGTCTGTCTGCACTCTCCTGTATTTCCCTTCATGCTGATATTGGACTAAACCTCTGAAACTGTAAGCCAGTCAGTATTAGTCAGGGTTCTCTAGAGTCACAGAACTTACAGAATGAATCTCTTTTTCTCTTTCTCCTTCCATATACATATTTTATCATAAATATAATATATATAACTGGTAATATATTATTTTATTGCAATGACTTAGGGGCTAAAGTACACATGCCTAGCTGTGATGAAAAGTCCAAGAGTTTAGTAGTCTCTCAGTCTCACAAGGTTGGGTGTCTCAACGGGTTTTCTGAATGTGCTGGAGTCCCGAAGAAGTAGGTTTCAATGCCAGTGAAAGGATGGATGTGCTGACAAGGCAAGGTCAAGCAGGCAAAGAACAAACCACCCCTTCTTTCTTCCATTGTCTTTATATTGACTTCCAGCAGAAGATGTGACCCAGATTAAAGGTGTTGCTTCCCACCTCAAGATATCAAATAAAGGTGTGTGTCATTCCGCCTCAGGATCCAGATCAAAAGCCTCTGTCTCTCAGCATCAAGAACCAGATTATAAATATGCCCTCCATTTCCGGATTGTAGTTCATTCCAGATATAGTTAAGGTGACAACCAACAGCAGCTATCACACAGCCTCAATTAAATATTTTTCCTTTTTAATTTATTTATTTCTTTATTAATTAATTAAAGATTTCTGTCTCTTCCCCACTGCCGCCTCCCCTTTCCCTCCCCCTCCCCCAGTCAACTCCCCCCCCCTCGTCAGCCCAAAGAGCAATCAGGGTTCCCTGCCCTGTGGGAAGTCCAAGGACCACCCACCTCCATCCAGGTCTAGTAAGGTGAGCATCCAAACTGCCTAGGCTCCCACAAAACCAATAGGTGCAGTAGGATCAAAAACCCATTGCCATTGTTCTTGAGGTCTCAGTAGTCCTCATTGTCCACTATGTTCAGTGAGACCGGTTTTAACAAAGGCTTTTTCAGACCCAGGCCAGCTGGCCTTGGTGAGTTCACAATAGGACATCCCCATTGTCTCAGTGTGTGGGTGCCCCCCTCGCGGTCCTGAGTTCCTTGCTCGTGCTCTCTCTCCTTGTGCTCCTGATCTGGACCTTGAGATTTCAGTCCGGTGCTCCAATGTGGGTCTCTGTCTCTGTCTCCTTTGGAGTTGCTGTTGTCATGGTGTTTCTTCATAGCAATAGAAACCCTAACTAAAATAGAAATTGATACCAAGGGGGTGTATAGCTGTGATAGACCAGACCATGGTTTCATTTGGAGGGATGTGGACCTTGGGATTTGGGGTTAGGAAAGTACTACAATGCTCTCAGCTTTGCTTAATGGGCTATAGTAGTAGGAACATGGAAGACAGTGGTGCTGAGGGTAATAGAACTCAGAGGGCCTAGCTCAAAAGTTTCAGAGGAGAAGAACATTAATATGTGGCTTAGAGATTATTACTCCTGTGATATTTTCATGAAGAATGTGACTGCTTTTACCTTTGTCTGAAAAGTCTGCCTAAGGCTAAATTGAAGAGTTTTGGATTAATTGCATTGGCAGAGGAAACCGCAAAGCAGCTTAGTATGGACTCTGCCGTGTGCTTATTAGTATTCATTCTTACACAGATGTATAATGAAAAGGAGCAAGATGAGCAAGGAAAAATACAAAATGTCCCATTTTAGGAGAAAAGGAACACCAGGAAGAGTAAGCAGACTGCAGAGAAACATGATGCTAAGTGGAACAAAGGGGGTGGTGACCTCAGAGCAAGACCCCACCCAGCTCAGCTTCCAGTTTGTAGAAATGAATTAAAGAAAGGTGACAAGGAATTAAAGAAGAGCTTAGGGCCAGCAGTGGTGATGCACGCCTTTAATCCCAGCACTTGGAAGGCAGAGGCTGGAGGATCTATGAGTTCCAGGCCAGCCCGGTCTACACATCAAATTTATGCCAGCCAAGTTCAGGCAGTGAAGGACAGAGAGCTGGTAAAGTTGTAATTGAATGAGGGAACCATGTTCCAGCCCCAACAAGCAATAAAACTTGGCAGCTTCTGCCAAGTGGCTCTGGGTTTTAGAGTCAAGGAGAGAAGAAAGGGGCTATGGAATCTCCCTCCACAGTTAAGGAAAGTCTCTGAGTCAAGGGAGATACCAAGGGTATACCTGTGTGGAGGCCTAGAGAGGCCATTGTGTAAAGCCTAGATTGCCTTGGAGGCCCCACAATGTTGGAGATGGCCAGAGCCTTGGGATAGCTGTCTGGAAGAGCTACTATCAGAGAGTGGAATCAGCCCAAGAGAAAGAAGTATGTTATAGTCAACATAGCTGAAAAAAATTGGGGATATGAAGGTCACTTTGACATCAGACATGCAGATACAGATTTTAGAGTTTTCCCAGGTGGCTTTTTGTCTTTCTTTGATTCAGTATGTCCTCTCTGAGCTCCCTTCCCATGCTTTTGGAATGGTAACATATGTTCTGCGTCATTGCATGTGATCGGATTTTTCATTTTGGCATTTAGAGGGAATTGTCGTTAAGGTTGCATGAATCTCAGAAGAGACTTGAATTTTGGACTTTTAAACACGTTTGAGACTATTATTGACTATGGCAACTTTTGAAGTTAAACTAGATGCATTTTGCACTATGATATTACTGGTAGTCTGTGGGTGCCAGAGAGTGAAATGTAGTTTGAATGAAAATGACTCTATGGGCGCATAGGGAATGGCCCTAAGGGGAGGTGTGTCCTTGTTAGAGTAGGTAGGGTGTTCTTGGAGGACATTTGTCACTGGTGCTGGGCTTTGTGGTCTCAGATCTCAAGCCAGGCCTAGGGTGTCTCAGTCTCTTGCTGCTGCCTGGGATTGAGATGTAGAACTCTCAGCTCTTTCTCCAGCACCATGCCTGCCTGGCTGCCACTATGCTTCCTACCATGCAGATAATGAACTAAACCTCTGAAACTGTAAGACAGTTCAAATTAAGTGTTTACCTTTGTAAGAGTTCCCGTGTCCATCGTGGAATTCCATGGCAGCAACAGAAACCCTAACTAAGACAACTCTTCACCCCCGAATTATCTCTCCAGCCCTGCACTGTTATAGCATGTTAAGAGAATGCATCCTATGCCAAACCTTTGGGATATATTAGGAAACACAAAGAAGCAAGGCTTCTACCAGACAGTCTGTATTCTAATAACATTTATAATAAATGGTTACAACAATAAATAAGTGAGAAAAATTAGATAATTGCAAGAGACAGTAGAAAATAAAACAGGAGCTCCTATGAAAACATGGCAATGCGACATGAATAAACAGCAGAAGTTGACAGAATAAATCTGCATCTGGAGAATTCAGGAGAGAAGAGGCAGCATGGACGGGTACCTAGGGTGGGAAATGCTTTCTAGGTTGCATTTATTGAGAAAGCTGCTGCTGAACATGGGAAAGATAAGATGAAATGATGACTGAGAACAAAGAGGTTGCTAGGTCACACTGGATTTATAGGCTGCGAGAAGGATTTAAGTGTATTCTAAAAGGAGTAGGAATCTGACTGGAGGGTGCAGAAAGGGCATTGTGGTAAGTTCAAAAGTGAAGGCTTACACTCCTTAGCAGTAGCTGTGTGTTAGTTCTGCTCTCCCCTTGTGTTAGAGCTTCATGCTGTGCATTTGGAAGTTTGTAGTGGGAGGCTGCTTGTTTGTTTTCTGGCCGCCCAGGCCCAAAATAATCACACAGAAACTATATTAATTGCAAAACTGTTTGGCCAACAGCTTAAGCGTATTTTTATTATTCAAGAACTGGGTGAGCCTGCTGTCTGCCTGCATTACTGCAAATAAAAAACCGCAGTTGCCTTTTAACGTGGGCAGAAAAGTAATACCACAATCACACCAGGTCCTCATTCCTGGTACTAGTATAGGGCCTTATTTGATGAAAAGCATTTTTGAAGATGAGAGTAAGACTCTTGAGATGGGGAGATGATCTTGGATCACCAGAATAAACTCTGGTTGTCATCCAAAGTATTCTTACATGTGAGAGGCTGAGGCAGCTAGAGATACTGATGGCAGGAATGGTATGGTTAGAGGAAACATGTTTTCCTCTACAGGAGAGAGGGGGGGGGGGAGAACGAGAGCGAGCTCTGCTTTGCAATTTTTGTAAATACACTGATTTTGTTCAGTGACAACCTCTTTGGATATCTAACTTCAAGATTAGTGAGAGAATATGATTGTGTTTTCACAAATCAGTACTTGTAACTTATTACAATAGACCCAGAAAACTGATACAGTTTTAAAGTAGGAGAAAGTGATGTAATGCGTGGGAAAAATCAGGTCCATTGATGATTATGTACACACTTTTGAGAAGCAGATGAGAAGAAGTTCTGAGTACTGTTGAGAAAAGACTTTTAATGCATTGTGTACCTAGTTATTAGAAAGCAAGCAAGTAATAAAGCTTCATGTTAATGAGCTGTATAGCTTAAGTGAATTGGATTTAAAGGCATAAAATCAGAGACTTTAAAGGCAATAATGCTGACTGTCAAAGTTTTATGGAAAGATGGGAGAAGGTAAGTTGGATAGTTGTGTATCTTCACAAATCAAAACAAGGTGGGTAAAAGCACAGTTGACACTTGAGAGGCAGAGACAGGCAGATTTCTGTGTTCCAGGACAACAAACAGAGTTACACAGAGAAATCCTGTCTTGAAAAAACAACAACAACAACAACAAAAAACCCCAAAAACAACATAGTTGAATTTGACCAGCTGTTGTCTGAACCACTCCCACTTGCTTATGAAATAGACTTCTGTGCCTTTGAAAATGACAGTAAAAACACACATACACATGCATACTGACATTGTAAATGGAATCAGAGCTTCCTCCATGGTGGGAATAGTAGGGTATGGTTTGGGGAGGAAGAGTCTATCAAGTTATATTTGTAGATAAGACAATCCATGTGGGATGTATGACTTTTATTTTCCCCCAAGGATTATGGTCAAAGTACTCTTACTGTTCATACTTTATCTTATTTTAACTCTTTCTTATCTTTTTTTGTTTATTTGGTTTTATTTTTATTTTTCAAGACATGGTTTTTCTGCATAACAGCCCAGGCTGTCCTAGAACTAGCTCTTGTAGACCAGACTGCCCTGAACTCACAGAGATCCACCTGTTTCTGCCTCCTGAGCACTGGGATTAACGTCATGAGCCACCACCACCCACCTCATCTTTCTTATCCCTACCTAGTGGAGGAATTAGGAATAATTGAAGAGATGTTCAGTTTAAATTGACCCCATGTGAATGTTTCAGCATCTACTGCAAGCAATTAAGAGATAATGGGTTCAAAATAATTTACCAGATTCCTGGGATCTACTACTACCCTAAACAGCAGTGGATTGCCTCTTCAGCCCTTGAAGTCTATTTGAGATCTCTACATTGGGTCTAGTAGGCAGCCAGACTCTTAAGAATTTTAAGTAGAATTACATAAGCTGGTGTGAATTCCTAACCAAACAACTATTTAAATGTGCACTAGGGCTAAAGATGAAATGCAGGAAACCAACGTAGCTAAAATACCCAGGAAATCATATGTTTCTAGGGTAAGACAGACAGACAACTGAGGAGTGCAACTGCTCAAGAGAACACTTAGTAAAGGACATCCTGGGGACAAGAGCCAAGTTTTGCTGCTTCCGTATGGTCCCCAAGCAATTTTTAAAAATACATTTTCAGGTGCTTGAGAAAAAAGAAACAGTATTGCTGTGCCATATTAAAATGATACAAGATTCAAATATAGGTACAACTGTTGAACCCATGCGTGTTTTCTGTGACGGCTTCACAGCACAGTGGTAGGGTTGCATGGTAAAGGCAGAGATCACGCGTCTCCAAAACCAAAAATGCTTGCTAGCCTTTTCCTGGAAGTAAGTCAGAAAGGTGATCATTGGAAATGCATAAACCTCAAGCGGAGTGATTAAAGCATACATTTACAAATGGAAAATCCTATAGTAAATAATTTCAGAGACAAAGGAGGCTGTGGGAAACAATACTGTTTTAGCTTTTCAGCCAAATTAACCTTTTGAAATTAGTTATTTTCTTCTATTATAATTATTTTCACCATTTTGAGATAATTACTACAGTCTAAATCAATAGTATATATAAAGCCTTATATATATGATATATATCATATATATTATAAAGATCCTGTTTACCAGTCCTTGAGATGGTCATTGCTACCAGCTTTTCTTGTGTTTCCGTGTACATTTTAAAGTCTTTATGTTTCTGTCATGACTGAAATGCTTGGTGTGGAATTCTAAGATCAAAAGCACTATGTTTTAGAAAGAGACAGACATCTTCCTTCAGTTTGTCAGACAGAAATTTTCTTTTTCACTATGCTTAGTTTTTAAGAATTTTAAACTAATAAAACCAACAATCTATTTTCCATCTTTATTATTTTCATTGTAAGAATATTACATAAATGGAAACAAAATAACATTGCAATTGTCCTTTTTGTTTACATGGCAAAACACCCTTGGGATTCATCTGGGTTGTTTTCAATTCAATAATTTATTTTTATTGAAGAAAAGTCCGTGGTGTGGATGCATTGTCATTTGTTCGCCCTTCAAAGACATGAGTGGTTCCCAGGTTGAGCGGTTATGAATATAGCCGTGAAGAGCTTTTCTGCGAATGCGTGTTTCTCCGAAGATCATTATTTTTCAGGCATACATTCTCAGGAGTGCAATTGTTATGCTTGAATATGGCCTGCTCAGTTTTGTAAGAAACCACCATGTTTTTCTCCAGAGTGGATTCTTACAAAACTACTTTGCCATCTACATTCCCACCAACAACATAAACATGTCTTTTCATATTCCTGGGATCACTGGCAATATTACTGTGTTTTATTTGAGCTATTCTCATAGGTGCTCACTCACATCTTATTTGAATTGTAGTTTGAGTTTCTCTAATGGCTACCAGTCTCAAAATTCTTCCTGCATGCTAGTCTGTATGTTTTCTTTATTGAACAATGTTTTCATTTTTCACCTCTTTTCTAACTTGGTCACTGTTTCCTTTTGGAGTTGTGAGTCCTTTTTCCTTTCTATGGACAAGTCTTTTTTTGCTCTGTTGTTTGTTCCTACTGTCCACAGCCTTCCCTTCTCTTTGCAGTCTTTTTTTTTTTTTTTTTTTGGTTTTTCGAGACAGGGTTTCTCTGTGGTTTTGGAGCCTGTCCTGGAACTAGCTCCTGTAGACCAGGCTGGTCTCGAACGCACAGAGATCTGCCTGCCTCTGCCTCCCAAGTGCTGGGATTAAAGGTGTGCACCACAACCGCCCGGCTCTTTGCAGTCTTTTTAACAACAACGTTGGCATTCTGATGAGGTCTAATTAATGATTTCCTATTTATGGATTGTATCTTTTGTTTCAAATGACTAGTCATATATTGTCAACAGTTCCTTTTACTTTTCTTTGAAAAAGTTAATAGTGTCAGGTTTTATAATTAAGTTTATTGCTCAACCTGGGTTAACTTCTGTTCAAGAACCCTGCCCACTCAACTTTGTGTCTTCCTCTCTTTTTATAACCCTTCCAATCCAGCTAGCGCTGCTCATATACTCTTGGATATATTGCCTTTCACTGAAGTGTGGTTGACTTTCCATGGGCCACACCCTTAAAGAAAATCAACTCTTCTTCTCTCAGTACCAGTCAACCTAGTTAGGACTCCTTAGTTAGGACTGGTAATCATATCTCCTCTCCGTGCTGGGGCTTTGCTTGGCTTGAGGTCTAGTTTTGAGAATTTCATACATGTATATAATAGAATGCGGTCCCTTGTTCTGCTCTCCAACTCTCCACATATAGCTTCCAACACCCTCTTCTGGCAATTTAATATGCTGTTTTGCTAACTCATTAGAATTGAGTTAGCGCTGCTCATGTGTGCATGGGGTGGGGCCTTCCACTGAAACCTGGGTAACCTATCAGCGGCCACATCCTAAGACAGAATGATTTTCCTTTCTCCAGCAGTTGTCTCCTGCCAATTGTTCCTCGGTATGGGATGCAGCTGGAGGTCATCTCCCCTATCTGTGCTGGAAGTGTGGCTAGGTTGGTCTTCTATAGGTCTTGTGCAAGTAGCTACAGTTGATCTGAATTCCTGATTGTGATAGCTAGGTCATAGCAGAAAATGATGTTTTTCTTGATAGTTAGTGCTCCTCCCCATTCTCTAGCTCTTACATTCTTTTTTTTTCCCTTTCTCCTATGATGTTCCCTTAGGAGGAATTATTTTATATGTGCCATTTAGGGCTGAACACTCAGTCTCTTACTCTCAGCATTTGATCAGTTATATATCTCTTCTTTGACTGCTCTCAACTGCAATTAAAAAGCTTTTCTTAAAGCCGTGGAAAGACCAGACTATGGGTATAAACAGAGATATTCATGAGGCACTTTGACAACATGATCATTTAGGAAAATAAGAAGTTCTATCCTTGGGCCTTTCATGTTTCCAGTCTTGGGCTTTTGACATGAAATTCCTTCCCATGGAGCAGGCTTCGAAATCTATCAGAAAGCAGTTAGTTATTCCATAACAGCTGTGCCACTATTGCGCCATCAGGTACATTTTACCTAGCTAGTTGGTATTTAGCATTCAGGGTCCATAACTGAGTAAAATCACTGATGTCTTTTTTCCCCCCAACGGGAGTTTCCTAATTAGTTTGAAATTGATTTCCTATCACAGTCAAAGTGTGTGGTGTCTTCAGCAATACGGCATTACCATTTAGTTAAGGTACATCACCAAGGCAATGACAATGGTCATATTGGGAGTTTTTGTTTACTTTTGTCTTGGCTTCCATTCTTTCTCCCAAATCTTAAGATTTATGTCCAGCCCTGATCTTCATTGGCACAACTAATGTTTTCCCCCTGAACCCGAAGTGAGCATAGGAGACGGCTGTTTGCAAAGTGCTGTGAGAGCCTACGAAGGAAATGACCGTGCAGGCTTTAGCCTGCTAGCAACATAGGATAATGAAAGCTGATTACTATGGGCCTGAACCTGCTGGTAAGATGGGATAATAAAAACTGGCTACTATGAGCACCGTCTAGCCCCTTGAGTCAATATGGTAAGAAATTTAAAGAGAGGAATCTTTTAGAAGCCAAGATTCCAAAACACTCTTGGATAGAGAGTGTGATGGGGGGGAGGGGGGCTCTTCCTTCCATCCTCAAAGACTGCAGAGCATCATAGCTCTTAAGAACAGAGAGGTATAAGGAGACAAAAAAGCTGTGTAGGGAAGATTGTAGCCACATGGAAAGGGAAAGATGATATATTAAGAATAGGCGAGCCCTGTGAATAAAAGTGGATTCCAGTCTGCAGAACTAGCCACTCACAAATTTCCACATCTGTCTAAGGCAAGCCTACAAACTGGAGGCTCGGAACATATTTTATTTAGCTCTCACCCTGCTTTTCTCTTTCCTTTATTTTTCTTTAGAAAGAAAAATACTTCCTTTTTCCTTCAGAAGAGTCAAACCCCGGCGTAAATACTGAGTTGTTCAAATCGAGGAATGCTTGTGTCAGACGTCATTTCTCTACAGCCTGCTACATCCCAGCGACAGGAACGCATCACCTCCGTGTCGTCTCACCCCTTTTCCCTGGCTCCAGGAACTGACTTCTATTCCAAGCTGCTTTCAGTGCACTAGCTGGAGAATACATTCTTTCTCTTTCCCTACTTAAAACAAAGGTCATAACAATTGCATTTAAAATAAGGAGAGGTGAAAAAGGGAGCATTTGGACACAGTCTTATAAAAGCTCCTCAGTTTGCATTCTTCCTCAAAGTGACCGGGATTACAAATGTGAGGTGCCGTGTCATAAATTTTCATGTGGGGGCTGGGGAACTGAACTCAGGTCCTCATGCTTACACAGCCAATACTTTACCACTAATCCAGCTCCACATCCCTAGAACATTTTTCATTGTTTATCTCAAGTGACAACTTCAAACACTTCTTCCGTTGAGTCTATATTATTCTTATTTAAATAACTCTTCATTGCTAATGCTGAGGATGTATTTCTTTTCAAATTCATTACCTGTCTTACTCTGAGCAGCTTTTTCCTGGATTGTTTTCCTCTCTTGACTCTGGGGTGTTGGTCTTCCTCAGACATCAGTCCTTGGTGTTCCTTCTCTGGCTCTGCAGTCTTCTCACAACATGGTTCCTCTAGGGAGGGACCCAACCGCAGCTCTAAACTCTCCGACTTAAAGACACACAAATGGTATTTTATCATCTTCTCTCATTGCCAGTGTGGAAATATTCTTCATCTTCTTTTTCTCTTATACCTTCTACCTTCTTTATCTGCTATATCCATCAGTCAATAACAGCTGCCACTTCTGTGTCCTGCATGCCTCAAATGCCCCTTCTCATTGTTCCCTTTGTATCTCCCTGGCTCACAGTCCCATTGCCTCAAGCCTGTGGTATTATTTCACCTCCTGACAGGCCACCTTCTGTCTGGTCTCTTCACGTGTTTGTTTCAATAAAGTAAAAGCGAATTGTTTACTAGGCAAGGTCAGACTGATGCCACATATATGTCATATATTTACATATTGTTTATATTTATATTATATATTAATATTTATACACATATGTAATTATATAATGTTTTTGTACCAATTCTTCAGGTACCATAAAAAGATAGTATTCCCCTTTGGCATTATACTTAATTTGCTAAGCATACCTTTTTAGGTAAGTGGCAGCTTGGGAAGTATCCAATCCTATACTAATGGCTCATTGATCTAGTGAATTCCTCTAAAGAGATACGCCATCGTGAATTTGTTTCCCTTGCAGTAGCCATCCAGTCCATTCTCTCCTATTAGTGCTCTTTTCCCACATAGCCAGGGGCATTAGCCAACCCCAACGCTAAGGCCATGGCCTGGCTTTAATTGAAAAAAGCCATATCTGATGTTTCTCTTTATATTTCCAAATGGTTGGTATAACAGTGAAGAGGCCCAAGTTATTCAGACTTACAGTTAGATGATTTTTTTTTCTAGAAAGTATTTAATTTCAGATACAGTGAGGGCCACAGATCAGGGAAGACATAGCCGCTGTTTCTGTACTGTTCAGTATCACTTTCAACAGGCAGGAGGAGGAAGGTGCCGATTTTTAGGGGGCCTTGGGTAATATTTTTATTCACTCTTCTTTGGAAAAGCCTTTTGATGGTAGAGAGGGAAGACTCCCCGTTAATTCAGTGGGCCCGAGAACCACTTCTCGAGGCACAGGCCTCCTCACTGCTTTCCAAGACTCTTTGATATATGTAAGGCAATTTCATGGCAAGTTGAGGTTTTGTTACTGGTCTTAGAAGTCACGAGTCATCTACTTTTCTCATTTATTTAGATTTTAAAAAGATAAAAAAATCAGACAATGTAAAAGCAAAAGTACACGAAGTCTCACTACACATTATGCTGGTTCATGGAGGTCCCAGCGTCCCTATAAACTGTCACTCTTAGAAAGTGTGATGCTTCCCTCTGACCTTCTGAGATTTCCTCTTCATATCTGCTGAATAATTGCCTCATCTAAAACTCTTTGTAACATTCCATTGTTACCTCATTTGCCCAGGATTCGGTTCTTCAAGGAGGTAAAAAAAGGTTATGGGGAACATTGCTGGTGAGTCAAGTGAACGGTGCACACATTTAACACCCTGATCTAGAGTCACTTAATTTAAGCTTTCATTTGTTCAAATGCATAAGGACGTTCATTAAGTTTCGTGAGGTGCGTTGGATTTCGCTGGAGGTTTAATTTCCTTGTCTGGAAATGTCACACTGAATACCATCTTGCCAACTGTTGTGACAGCTTGATGACCAGAACTAATGCCTATGGAGGCCTTGGTGGAGAATGAGACACAAGAGTGGTGGTTCTGGCCTCGGCTGTTGCCGTCTTTGCTGTGTTTATAGCCTGCAACTGCAATTTCTTGCACAAAATAATCATTCAACAGTTTAGAATGGAACAAAGCACGACATTTTGTCTTCCTTAGTCATATGGCCATGGCAGTTGTAGGAGAAAGGAAGATGAGGATGTGTTTGTTACTCTTGAGCATTTCTTCCTTGTTCTTTAAGGTAAAAGTTGCTCTCGTTTTCTTTCTAGCAATAAATGGCAGTAAGTGATCTGTGTTTAAGAATTCAGCTTTAATGTTTTCTTCCTCTTTTCTGTGGAAGATGTCCCATTGATCATTATAGCTAAGCTAATATTTATTTAGAGAAATAGAAAATAAAATTAATTTTATGGTGTTTTTTGCCTTGTTTGAGTTATGTTTCTCTTTTTCAGGTTCTGATGCCGGAGGGTACTAAGTAGTGCCTGTGTGTATGTGTGTGTGTGGGGGGGGTGACATATGTTGGGGGGGTTATACATGTGAAGTGGGCTTCTATCAAGTTCACATCTTGCCCTGATCTGGTTAAACAGTCTCATTAAGGAAGAAAAGCAGGAGATCATTGTGAGTTGAGAAGAAAGAATGGAGACTTTATTTGTGATATTCATGACTGGGGTCTGTTGGAGAGTGTGTGTAGTGACAGACTAACTCCGTATAGAAGCCAGAACAGGCTCCATTAGAAGGTATTATGTTTACTCAACATTGCAATTACTGGAGAATATGTAGACTGTAGCAGTGTGTGTGCACATGTGTGAGTGTGTGTGTGCGCGCATGTGTGTGTGACAGTCTTTCTGATTGTTTCCTCCCTCATGTTCATTTTTCCACACACTTGCCACAGCCTGGAAAGTAGAGGTTACCCTTGTCACCTACATACCTTGCTTCTCAGTCCATTGGTACTGCATACACTCGTTCCTCTCAGTTACTCGAAGTCTAAATATAGAGCCTGAAAGGTTCCCCATTGGGATTATTTCCCTCATGGATGGATCCAGAACAGGTATAACCTTGCATTCTTTTCCTCTGTGTGGGTATGTGTGACTACAATTGAAACATGCAGTCTTTTATTTTTTTTAATAAAAAAAGTCCAGATTGTAGAACTGTTTTACCTAGAACAGTTTATTGAGCTTCTACTTTGTAAAGTATCAGCATTATTTAGAAATGTATTTCCATTCATAAACACACATTGGGTTTGAATGGACGTTGTCACTTGGTGATACAGAATTAAGAATGGAGGTGGAAAAATAGCGTTTAGAAAACACATTTCCACATGAAACATTTCCGTTTCCTTTTGTCTGAAAATTCTCTAACACCTACTTGAGGACACATAGGCCATTGTGTCTCTTTTTGATATGAAAAATGGTCTTGGCCTGGAAAGCATCAGTATTTAGAACAGGGAATTTAATACAACACAATACAATGTCATACATTTTGAACCCAAGCAACACAGAATAATTTATACATGGAACTGTTGATAGATTCCCCAGCAATTTAGTCAACTACAAAGACATAACTCTTTCTCAAGGATACAAGCTTCTGTGTGGAAAGGAAAAATTCTAATGTCTGACTTTTGAGAAAAAAAATAAGGTGGGGTGTTATTCCATAGTTTACAATTTAGTGGCTGCATTTTTTGTATTTTTATTGAGTATAAGCTGCCCTTTCTCAGCTCTGCTCCTGTATTAGCCTCAATATTCTGTACTTTAGCTTAACTTGTCTGTTCTAGTCAATTCTGAGAATTCTAAAATCCTGCTTTTTCACTTTTCTCGGTGGCCTTTGTTACTGATTGAATTTTTATTGCTGTTTACTGAATATTTTTCTTAATCTCTTAGGAACCAGTTTTTCTTGCCTGCTATTTCAAGCCTAATCAGTCAATCTTGCTTTAACCTATTGTTATCTCAAAGACATCTTTGCTGTGTCTTTACTGTGGGGCACCGTCACTACCTAGGTAAGCCCTGTTTTGTTTTCTCCCAGATAAAAACTCTTGGCACCCTTTCTCCAGCACATTCAACAGCACTTTCTTGCATACCTTCCCTCCTTACTGCTGAATCTGCCCTTAGTACAGCATTTAAGCTCCACTTAGACATTATTCTCTTAACATTGTCATTACGGGACTTCAGTTACTATTCTAGAAGATTCCTCTCTGCAAATAATCAGAATGAAGTGAATTATTTGCAGAGCAATTGCATGGATCATTGTGATCATTCAGACACATGACACATGATAAGGGACTCTGTTCCATGTAGAATACATTAATAAGCCTCAGGTCAAACTCACTGTCATTATCAGAAGGGTGCGACTGTCCCTAAGATTAAAATCCATTCTTGTAATAATTAGTGACATTATTTATAACCAAACTCAATTAAACAAGCCAAACATAGTCATGATCATGGTACTATATTTTGGCTTATGAAGTATTCACACAATAATTCACAGCACCAACTGTTACATATTAGAGCTTTTCTGTATTTGTGATCACTTTAATAACCTTAGGGAAGGAGAGTTTTTTGAAAGATAAAACTTATAATGGAAGAAATGATAAATTTCATCAATATAAATTTTAGTCTTCTTAGCCTTTTACTTATGAGGTAGGTGTACCAGGAAGGGAGAATCCTATTAGGGCAAGGAAAAAGAAAAATTCTCATTGTGATTTTTTCTTCCTTTATTGTTTGGAAGCGTAAGTAGAATAAAAAGGAGGGAGGTTGAGATTATTTGGCATTTGAATTCACATTGTTCAAAAGTTGTAATTTATAACCAAGTTTAAAGATTAAGCAAAGTTTTATAAGTAAATTTAAAAATTACGAAGTATATATTCCACACTTTCTTCATCCATTCTTCCATTGAAGGACATCTAGGTTGTTTCCAGGTTCTGGCTATTACAAATAATGCTGCTATGAACATAGTTGAACAAATGCCCTTGTCATATGACCGGGCATCTCTTGGGTATATTCACAAGAGTGGCATTGCTGGGTCCAGGGGTAGGTTGATCCCGAATTTCCTGAGAAACCGCCACACTGCTTTCCAAAGTGGTTGCACAAGTTTGCATTCC
>NW_026067946.1:9124940-9143413 GCF_014885135.2 Alexandromys fortis
TTTTTTTTTCAATAAAAAAATATATTACAAAAAAAATTTAAAAAAATTACGAAGTAATTTCCCTATTTTTCTTTTTCTTTCCTTCTTTTCTTTCTTCCTTCCTTCCTTCCTTCCTTCCTTCCTTCCTTCCTTCCTTCCTTCCTTTCTTTTTGCTGTGTTTTTCAGATAGGGTTTGTGTAGCTTTGGAGCCTGTCCTGGAACACGCTCTGTAGCCCAGCCTGGCCTCGAACTCACAGAGATCAGCCTGCGTCTGCCTCCTGAGTGCTGGGATTAAAGGTATGCAGCAGCACTGCCTGGCTTCTTATTTTCCTTAAAAATTTCCTTTTATAGAAAAAAGTGTGAGGTAGCTTTATGAAACACATTGCTCAAATTTGGGGGTGAAAGAGGAGTGTTGCTTTAGCTGGGCAGTTCCAAGCATTCTGGTCCTAAGTGAACATAGGCCAATTACCATGTTAATGCTTGTGTGAAATTTCCCTTAGGGAAGAGATATTGTTTCTGGTGACAATCTCAATTTTGTCAGTTATATTGACGTTTCTCCTTCTCAGTGAGCTGGTAATATATTCAGATTCCAGAACGACAGCCTTCTTTCCTTTCCCATATTCCCTTAGTTTTCTCTTTCTCATGACTCGTGTGTAAAATGACCCAAGTCAAACTTTACTCTCTGAAAACATTAAGTGATCTCAGGGTCAAAGTGTTCCTGTACAAGAGTTTATTAACCCATGTGAGTTTCTTCATAATTGCCTACCTTTATTATGTGGGGGAATGAAGTTTATAAAGCCCGTATTAGAAGCTGGGTTCTTAGCTCAATTTTAATGAGGAGCAGTCTAACCGTCTGGAGTTTCTTTTCCACCTCTGCCTCCTGAGTGCTGGGATTAAAGGCTCGGTGTTTCTAACAGAAGTTTTAGGTGGCCTCTCCATAAACGTCCCTACCTGATCATTCCTTCCAGGTTCCTTAATCCACCCAGGGCATGCAGACCTGGATAGTTGTCTGGGGCTGACCATGAAAGAAGACATTAAACAGTGTAAATTTGGCAGAAGTCAGTAAGGAGGACCCTGCGATTCTGAAGGGGATAAGCTTTTGGTAATCCTTTGCCCATTTTGCTAATACCATCCATTTGAAAGCTCTGGCATAAGACTTCAGGAATAGCCAGGAACTGCGCCTCTTGCGGAGGAAAGCAGGGCTGGCAGGAAGATCCAACCTTCCATCTGAAACCCGCAGAGTATTTTCTGGACCCCTCTCTGCTGCTTCCTGGGGAAAACATGCTTTGTTTAACTCAGAAAGGTGGCAGTTTTGTCCTGAAACCTTCATATATTCTGTGAAGACGAACTATCCATTTTCATTCTAGGAAAACTAGTACGAGGT
The DNA here is from genome assembly GCF_014885135.2 of Alexandromys fortis. Taxonomy (NCBI): domain Eukaryota; kingdom Metazoa; phylum Chordata; class Mammalia; order Rodentia; family Cricetidae; genus Alexandromys; species Alexandromys fortis. The sequence continues at coordinate 9,126,304 of NW_026067946.1, forward strand.
AAACCTCCTTCCTATTTTGCCCAGGCTACGGAACTCATGTATAGTAATCTTTATTAGCTGTGTTCCTTCTTATAGCCATTACTATTAAGCCTGAGCAAAGCCTCTGCCGGGCTCTCATGAGGCACAGAGCAGAGGAACCGCTGTCCTCTTCCCCACTGCGACGGGCGCTTTCATCTCCAGCATGCGCATACTTGAGACTCAAGAAATACTTTTTGTGACTTCTCAGACTTAAACTCTAAGAAATTAGCTTGCAGGAAAGTCAAACATGGCCAGGCAGTTGGGAATAATCGAGATGCAAATTGGATAGAATTTCCCCTTCCCAACTTGATTTTTCCTTCCCCAGTTCTTTTTTTTTTTTTCCTTCCCCAGTTCTTAGAGGTGAAGACCAAACTTCCTGCTCATTTCTAGCAAAGGTCAGTTAGAGGTAAGGGTGTTGGTTTTAAAATTAATAGGAAAATAAATAATAAAATGGTGGAAGAATAAGAGACATTGAGGAACACGTCTATGTGATCAATCTTTGAACCAGAATAATTACATACTAGTCAAAATACCTGTCATTTGGAATGTGGGAGGATCCTAGCAATATTTATTACTTCTGAGATTGTAAACTGCAGTTTTGTATACCCTCAAGAGACAAAGACCAACAAAACATCCTATTCTCTCAAATAAACACCCATGTTTTTAAGACATTAAGCTCAATATATCTAGACAGAAAGAAGAAAGGCCAGAAACAGAGATATACCTATTTGTAACTTGAATATATGATAGAGGATTTTTGCTATAGTTTGAGACCTTAGTCCCCCACAAAGATCAATGTGGCCAGTGCTTGGGCCTCAAAGGAGCACTGTTGGAAGTGCTGAAGTCTACTGGAGCTAGAGCTTGGTGGAAGGTCATTAGGTCATTGGGTACTTGCCGCTTGCACTTAAGGAGGAATGGGAAGCTCTGATGACCTCTCTTTTCTTCCTCCTGTTAAAGTGTGGTTTTACACCTCTGTGTGTTTCTAGCATGCTGTTATGCTCCATCACTGGTGCAAAACACCGGAGCTTACTTAGCAGGCACTAGAAGTTCCAAAACCATGGGCTTCAGCAAGCATCCTCTCTTCATCCTTGATCATCTCACTTGTAATGGTGACAGAACTAGCAAATTTGACAGTTATCCAAAATGCACAAAGAGCTATTACATCTCAACAATAAGAACTTGAACAGTGCAATTAAATGAGGAATAGATTCAAACAGGCATCTTAGCAAAGAAAACATGCAAATGGTTAATAAACTTAAAAATACACTCCATATTCTGTGTGATTAGGGAAATTTGAATTAAAGCAGAAAGCTTATTATTTGTATTGGAATGGTCAAAATTAGAAACACCAACCACACGCTCAAGGACATGGACCAGCAGGGGCTCTCATTGGCTACTGTTAGAGGTAAAGTGGTATAGAGGAAGATATTTTAACAGGTTCTTGAAAAAGTAAGTTGTCATTGAATCTAGCAAGAACTGTTGTTCATATTTACTAGAGTTAAAAGCTTGTGTCCTAACAAACACCTACAGATACCTGTACACAGATGCTGGCTGCACACAGATGCTGGCTGCGCACAGGTGCTGGCTGAGCACAGATGATGCTGGCTGCACACAGATGCTGGCTGCGAACAGGTGCTGGCTGCACACAGATGCTGGCTGCACACAGATGATGCTGGCTGCACACAGACGTTGGCTGTACACAGATGCTGGCTGCATAGATGCAGGTAGAAGCTCTATTCATAATTGGTCAACTTTGGATGCATGTGAGATGCCTTTTAGTCAGCAAATAGGTAAACTGTGGTTTATCTAGGTGATGTCCTGCTTTTCAGCACCAAGAAGGAAAGCGCTATCAAGGTATGACAAGAGTGATTTTAAGTGCATATTAATAAAGTAAAGAAATCAACCAGAGAAGATAAATATTGTATTGTTTCACACACACACACACACACACACTGCCTTGTAGAAAAGGTAAAACTGTGAAAGAAGTGAAAAGATCATCTACTGGCAGGGAAGCATCAGGGCGGAAGGAAGAGATTGATTGAACACTAAGGATTTTTAGGGCAGTTAATGTTAGAGATAGACGGTGTCACAACATTCTCTAGACCCACAAAATGTGTAACACCAAGAATACATACATCAGTTACAAAATTATATGATAAGTCTGTGTCCATTGTAGTTTCATTGGCTAGACCAAAGGCACTCAGGGAGAGAGAAGTAGGAAGGCCATGGGAACTGTATGTAGTTTTAGCTCAATTTTGTTGTGAACAGATCTGAACAAAATCTATTTTATAGAAGACCCTAATATGTAGGACTTAGCCATATTGGTTTATTAGTTTTAATTTTTAATGAAGGAAAGCAATGGTTAAGATTGTGGTGATCATTAGAAACTTGGTTTGTGTCTTTTTTCCAAATTGGTTTCATTGTAAGGCTCCATGCAAGCTAAAACATAAGTGCAGCTCAGTAAGTGGGCAAGAGCCTTGGTGAGCACTCTCTGCATGGCAAAGAGGAAAAGCTCTTCTCCCTTGCGGCATTCAAAGAGATTTTTCTCCACGCCATTCCATCTTTAAATGTGACTGCATTTATTATTCTCCTTCATTTCTTCACATTTCCACCATGTATTTTTTATGAAGACAGTAGTGCCAAGAGCAGAAACATTAATCTATTGGTAGTCAGACCAGGGACAATTAATTAAAGCTTTTAAGTTAGGATCAGTTTCTCAAAACCTCTCCACTAGATGATGGGCTCTTTATTTCACTGAGGTGCCCAAGGTCTAGATCTGCCTATTTAAAAAGACAGAAGAAAAGCACAGGGCTGGGAGATGGCTCAGGAGTTAATAGCACTTGCTGGCCTTGCAGAGGACCTCGGTTCCATTCAAAGCACTCTCTTAAAATGGCTAACAACTGCCTATAACCTATAACTCCAGTTATGGGGGATCTAATACCCTATTTTGACCTCTCAGGGTACCAGGCATTCATGTCGTATATATACCAGACACTCAACACACGCACGCGCACGCACACACACACACACACACACACACACACACACACACACACACACCTAGCTTCGTAATTAGATCATCACTATACGGAAATAATTCCACGTGAGGACTACAAGTCTCTTCTTGTGGGTTTTTTTTTCTGTCAATCAGATGCCTGCTAGTAAATATTTTTAATACCTTGGAGGAAGAAGCATCCTCCTATTGAGTTTGATAACCCTCTTCCCAGATAATGGTCAAGTTAGCAACCTAATATTTTCTATTCTGACCCCAAGATGAGCTGTATTTGCTGTCCTTTTCTAATTGTCCTACCTGTCATGCTTGTCCTACTTGAGGCTGGGGTCTTAGAGGTTCATCCCACAAGCATTCAGAGTTATTCTGGTTGGAAAACAGAGAGAGGGCATACCCTGCGAGGAGGTACTCAGGTGGGATTTAGATCCTGTGATACATTTTTTAACTCCAGCATAACAGGACTAAAATAGGTTTAGAGAAGGTCTAGTCGCTAGGGGTGTATAGGCTTTAACCAGATTCTGAAGGAGGTATCCTTTCCATGAGAAATCCTGACTTTTGAGTGATTCTGGAGAAGATACTTAACAGACAACTTTCTAAAATTTAACCTCTTAGGTTTTGTTTATCAGAGCCGAATCCTCTGTTAGTCTCTCCCACTAAGTATCTAGAGGTTTTGGAGCCCACTTCCTCTTGGTCCACATTCATATGGTGCCACTTTGATTACACTAACCATCATGTATTCCCTTGAATGGCACAAGATACTACCTTAGTAAAAATGGTCAAATCCGCGTATTAAAGTAAATCTTCAGAAAATCTTGGGCCAATATCTTTCTTACTTTGTTGTCTTGGCTCATCTGTACCAGGATATATTGCAGCTGGTTACAGGATAAAAGAAAAGTTGAAAAATGGATGACACTGCTAACCTAGCTAGCTACCCAAAGAGGAAAATGCCCAAAAATGTCTACCTGCACAGCACAATAGATATGTTAGTATTTGCATTATTTGACTCTCGACAATTAAGTAAATAAATGGGATTTGTTTAGGTTTATGATTCTTGCTCATAGTTCTGCTCTAGGTCGCAGTCACCTCTGATGGCTTTTCTGCTGGCAGGGTCCAAAGGCAATACAGGACCTCACAGAGCAGATGTAGGAAGTTTGTGTGTGTGTGTGTGTGTGTGTGTGTGTGTGCATTTGCATGCACATATGTGTATGTGTGTGTGTGTGTTCTGTCCTTGTATCATCCCCTATACTGGATAATGGGGATTCTATCCTGATGGACCTTCCCTATCCCTAATCATTTTGCAAAGTTTTACCTACAAATACTGTAATTGGATTAAGTTCCAACTTATTTAGCACCTACAATGGGGATTAGACTCACATTTTCCCAGCAGTCCAGTTCTACAGCACTGATTAAAAGAATTGCCTCAGTGTGCAAAAACAGCATTGCAGGTATTTTAAAAAGCAGGTGTTTTAGTTTTCAAAAGAAGCCATCACTTAAATCTTGCTGAGGCCTTATCTCCTATGTGAATTGATTCCTAGTGGAATAGGATAGTTTGAAGGGAAATTTAAAAAAAATATTAAAACAATTATAATTTGTATGATTTAAAAAATATTAAAAGAGTGTTATTATGAATCTACCCGAGGGAAGGGATGTGACATTTTAAGGCAAAAAAGACATGGTTTTGCTAATACTGAGTTTTTTCACTTTTAGCACCAGGAATTCTCAATCTTTTATATATTTTGAATATATAATTTTGAATCTAACATTCTGAGACCTTGGAAAGAATAAATATGACAATAAATCACCCGATTTTGTTGTTGTTGTTTTGTTTTTATTGATTCCTGGCAATATTCTCATTCAGGGTAACTGGAAGACAGGGAAATACCCACACTTTTACTGTTCAAGAGTACTTGCTCTTAGTCACCCAGGGAAATCTTTTCTCTTTCCTTCTTCTTGATATGCGTGCTTCTGATGGAAAGAAATAAATGAATTATGTATTAGGATTGGGGCCCTATCAGAAAAAAAAATGCTTCTATGTGGAACAATATGAGAAAAGCTACTTTTCATTTCTAAGGTCTAGAGTATTGATGCTTTCAAAATGCCTGACTTAGATAGTGCTCTGGAAAAGCTTCTTGAACTCCCTTTTAAGGAATGTTCATATCCTCTCTCTCCTCACTCCCACAGGCTATCTTAGTGAACACTTTCATGTCCATATTCTATAAGAGTGGAAAATGTTTGCCCTCCACAGAAGTTTGGTTGCATTTATTTTCTCTTTAGAAACACACAGCATCGCATTCTATGGCCCTGGCTTTCCCCCATTTCTTCTGCCTTTCACTGAAAGGGTAATTTTAACATGGAATTGTGAAGCATCTCCACATGGCAACGCACAGTGCTGAGACTTGCTATAGAAGGAAGGCACGGCGGGGCTTTTCTTCATGCCAGAGGCATTAGCTTTGCGGTGGTGGAATGGAAACCTTTTCGTCAAATTTGATCATCTTTTATCCCATGGTTCACTTTAGGGGTCCTTTACCTATCCGTGGCTGGGTCTATTAGTGTTTTGCTTCTTCTGTTCATCCAACTGGAAGAAAGTTCCATCTGAAGAAGAGGCCCCCAGCAGCTCAGTTGTCAGCTCTTCAAGAATACATTCTGCAGACCTTAATACTCAGCTTCGGCAGCCCTTGGGCTCCCACTGCAGTGAGATGGTTCCTCTGTTGTCATTATCATCACAGTGCTTCTGGTCCCTAGGTGTTTGTTTGCTTTGGTGTCACCCAGATCCAGGGAAAGCATCACATTAGCAACCTTCATGGAGATGTGCATTACTTGCATTTTTAGTAGACTAGCAAAGAAGCATTTGAGGAAAAAGTAATGATATCTAATTCCTAAAGAATGGTATGAGAGCTGATGACAGGCTAGTCTTTTTCTTATTCTCAGTACAGAGATTGACAATAAGGTATGAAGTTTAAGCAAAATGTTCAAAGGATAAATAAAGAACATGTTGTGCTTTTAAGTACTTTGCAAAAGAAATTTACATGTATACATTTTCTTGACATCCAAATCTGTATTCTTTCCCATGCCCCCAGCATTTCTCCTTCTAAGTATTTGTATATGTGTTTGTGCCGTTCTGCACTTCTGAATGTGGTTGCAAATAATTTTTTGTTTTAAGTTTTGGATCGTGTCTTCCCTGCTCCCCACCACACTTAATTCACTTTATTTTTTATTCTAGAAAAACCCATATGTGTAGCCACAGCTCATCTGAAAGGAGACTCTGGTGTGGATTTTTGTAAGATGATGAGTGAGTTCCTGATAGGGAGACCTGGTGAACAGTTCCAGAGCTCGGGGGTCAAGCAGCTGTAGGTCCTAGAGATGGCATCAAAGGTGGTCTTGGCTTAAATCTGGTCTGCTTGCCAGCCAAGTCTGGCTCTGCATTGGTGTTTAGAACCTCACCATTTGGAAGTGCTCCAAGGGAAAAAAAAAAGCCAATAATCTTGGATTCCTTAATGGGTGGGGAGAATAGGCCTGTCTTCAGGGACTTGGTCTTGTCCTTGCACAGACAGCACAGTCTAAGGATGAATATCCACTCCTTGTCTTTAGTTTTCCTTCCATGGGGCCCCCACAACAGCCACTACTTGAAGACCTCTGTGGCATCCTACCTGGGTCCCCATAGCCCATCTTGGGCACTCATCCACCGTTTGGTATTTCACAGAACAAGCTTGGGCTCTTTTCATCCCTTTCATCCCTCACCTTCCAGAGATCTCTTGATCTGTATTGAAAAGCTGTAAATGGAACTGACTTTTGGCACTGTTAAAAACAAATCCACTTTAGCCTGCAGTTTTGCTTTCAAAATATTGGTTCATTAGGACATTGATGAAAGCCCCCTTGGACTCATTATATGTAGAGCTGTTTTAATTAACTTCAGTCATCAGGATTGATGGCAAGTCAACATGTGAAGACTTAGTGCCGTGAATTCATGGGCAGCACATTTGGCGGTCTTCCCAAACTCTGCTATAGATTTGAGAGCAACATTCATTCCTTGGGATGTTTTGTCACCTTTCATTGTAGGATTGAGAAGTGTAGCATTTAATGCAAATAATATGTGCTTTTAAAGTAAATATCAAGTAAGTGTGTAATTATCATAAAATAACAATCTAAAAGATAATGTGCCATACTTTAATATGTACATTGTTTCCATTGGGAATAAAATAATTTTCACATTAGATATTTTTAATTACAAGATAAATGCATAATTATCATGACAAGTAAAATGGTATAAGTTGAATAAAAAAATTAAGCTCTCTGCCTTGACATTCCTGAGATAATCAAGGATGTATATTATGCCATTTTCCTTTCTCATTGCCTTAAACCAAGACAAAGAATTGTTTGTAAAAATGAGTTGTTACTATATACAATATTTGACTTGTACTTTTTCATTTATCCATACAGAATAGTTCTGAGAGTGGTCTGGATATATATTGTTTAATTTTTTTGTTTCTCTTTTAAAATGCTGCTCGGCTAAGTGCTATTAGACTGGCTACTTTCCAGGGTATTGTTCTTAGTGGTCTGGGCTTGTAGCTTCATGTGAAACAATGAGACAATGTGGAGAAATGGAAAAAATACAGGACCCCTGGGGCCAGCTGACCTGAGTTTGCAGACTGTTCAGCTATCAGCTATTTGATTGCAAATTTTCAAAAAAATCTGTTTTCTTTTTCTTTAAATGATGACAATATCAATTATATCCAACTGACCTGGGTCATAACACTGCAATGAGGATTAGGAAATTAGATGACAATGTAGAAATACTTTATAAACTATTCTACAAACATGCATCACCACTATATGAAATATGGTTCAAAGACAGTATCAACTAAAGGATAATTCACCTCATGATGACAAGAATATCTAGNGCATGCATACTGTGTGATGTTTGCATGCAATGGAATCATCTAAAGATGTGTTTTCCAATGTATACCCCTGTAACCAATGAATATGACGAATATGTGAGTACTGTTTTACAGATGAGCACATATGCACAAGCATATGCACAAACTCTGTCTGTCTGTCTGTCTGTCTGTCTATCATCTAGCATATCTATCTATTGTCTATCTATCCATTTATCTATCTATCCATCATCTATCTATCTATCTATCTATCTATCTATCTATCTATCTATCATCTACCGTATCTATCTATTATCTATGATCTATATTTACCTATCGATCTATCATATCTATCATCTATTAATTTACCTATTGATCTGTCAGTCTATCATATCTATCAATAATCTATCTACCTATTTATCTACCTATTATCTATCTAACTATAATAAACTTTACTTATATCAGCACCTTTTCTTGTGACTCTGATCAGATATCTGACAAGAAGCAACTTAGAGGGGGAGGGATTATTTTGGATCAAGGTACAGTCAGTCATGACAGGGTGACACAGTGGTGGGAGTCACTTGTCTTTGTGGTGGGAGACACTTGTCTTTGTGGTGGCAGGTGTTTTGTGAGGCTTACTTCATCTACAGATTAGGAAGCAGTGAGTAGACAGTCAATAGGGTGTGGCTACAAGCCACAAGGCCTTCTCACACTTCTATAGAAGCCCACCTTCTAAGAGTTCCATAACTCCCAACATAAGTCTACCTACCACTGGGCAACAGCTGTTCAAGTGTGAGCTTGTGGGGGACATTTTAAATCCACATTTTATTTCGCCTCTGGCCTACATATTTTGTTCATAGCCATCCACCTCTGTTGCCCACAAAAAAAAATGTGGCCTCATTTTTCCCCCTGGGGCCTCCACACAGTGCCCCGCATCTTCCCTCAGCAGTTACCACACATTTCTGCCATCTTCAATACCTTGTAGCCTCCATTGTATTGGCTTCGTAGTCATAGCTTCTTTAACAGCCCACTGGGGAGCTCTCCACAGGAAATCCAGCCCTATTAGAGGTTCAGGATCCTCAGCACCTGTCTGGAACCCTGCTGTGAGTTTCTCTTATGCCTGTATCTCACAGTTGCACAAAACCAGCCCTGCACGGGCACTGCCAAACTGTGCTGCCACCATGGTTGTTAGCACAGCAACAGAAATGGGACTTAAACGGTATCTGACACAGGGGGCGCTCCTGAGGAACTTTTAGACTTTCTTAGGCTATAGCCCATCTCTTCAGGAGATGTCATTCAATTTCACAAAAGCTTGGAACACTAGCTATCAGCCTAGGAAGAGGCGGCTGAGCCATCAGTCTCTTATACTTGGGCGTTTGAATTTTAAGATTGCCATTAAAGTCAGCCTGCCTCTCTCCGGTGCTGAAAGAATTTTAAAAGTGCCCCTTTAGCTTACACTTCCAATAAAATAAAATAATAATAAAATAAAATAAAATACTGCATGTATAGTGTGGCCCAGAACTGAGGAAGTACTGCTATTATAGTTTTAAAATATACATTCCCAGCTTTTTTTTTTTTTTTTAACAAGTATTATCTCTTCATTCCACAGCTAGTAATTTCAGGTAATAAGCTCAATGGCTACCTTCGTGTATTCAGCTCCTATACCTTCCTTTCGGTTGTGTGAATTATTTTATGCCACAGTTATAACTCAGTTCTGAAAGTCCACGAGATCCTTCTCACAAGTCACAAATGTTCCTTTCATTTTCCCTGCACTTATTCTTTCCTCCTTTTACATTATTGCCTAGTCTTCTTTTTGGTTCGTAGTTTTTAATTGATGTTTCACAATGCCCGGTGTGCCAAGAACAATAAACCACTCCCCACCTGCTCAGAATTCTCCCACAGAATACAAACAGCAATATTCTTAACTTTCACAACAACCTTATGGGATACAATTTAAGTCTTAATAAACTAACAGAATTTTGTGTATTTACTTTTTGCCAATAACATTACATTAAAATTTAAAATAAAACTAATTTTAATTTGAAAAGAATTTGTAAGTTAATATACCAAGTAACAGATTTTATTATACTATTTTCATGCAGAAATGTCATTATATGTTGCCTTAGTTTGCTTCCCTTCCCTTGTACACCTCAGGCCACTGATCCCAAAGCTATTAAAGACCCCCCTCTTTGTGTTCCATGTCCCATATACCCATTTCCCACAGAGATGGTTAATCTTGATTGTCAGGTAAACGGAGTGTAGACTCCAACCCCTGGGATTCTCTGTGAATGAGATGGAAATGCCTGTGTTAGCATTCCTCTCTCTCTGCTTCCTGAGGCCATGTACAATGTGACAAGATTCCTCACTCCTGCTGCTGGGGCCAGATTCGCTTCTAAGGCCACACCATCCCCCTGTGTGATGGATTGTACCCTCCTCTGTGAAACCTTTCCTTCTTTAAGCTGTTTTATTGTCAGGTATATTTTGTCATAAGAACAACAAAAGTGATTAATACATAGTGACTGATAAGTACTCTTTTAGCCACCTTCATTTAGGATTTCTTCCTCCTGTCCCAATCCCATCTCTAGTTTCATAACCTACACACACATAACAAAGTTGCACACACAGATATGCACGCGCGCACACACACACACACACACAATTTTAATCAAGGATCCACTTTGAGAGGAAATGTATGGCGTGTAACTTTCTGAAGCTGGCTTATTCTGCTTACCATAATGGTTTGCATTGGTGTCATGGCTTCATTTTCCTTTATGGCCAGATAAAATTCCACTATATTTACATTCCAGTTTCTTTATTCATCTCTTGATAGACTTTTAGGCTAATTCCATTTCCTGGCTGTTGAGATTAGTGCAGCAAAAGATTTGGATGTTGTCCCTGAGGTGTAGATTTAGAGACGTTTGGCCGTACACCCAAGAGTGCTATTGCTGAGTCATAAGGTGGTTCTATTTTTAGTTTTTCTGAGAAGCTTCCGTACTGATTTCCTAGTGTCTTTGTATGTTTACATTCTTTACTTGCAGTGTGTCAGCTTCATCTTCTCACGCATCTTCTCTAGGATTTATTCCCACTTGTTTTCTTGATAATAGCCATTCTCACTGCAGAGAGAAAATCTCAAAGCAATTTGCATTTGCATCTCCCCAATGACTAGCAGTATTGAACACTTCCTTGAGGATTTCCAGTAGTTTGTATTTCTTCCTTTTGAGGAATATCTATTCAGTTCATTAGCTAATTTATTGTTTGTGGAAATTTTTGGTGTCAAATCTTTCCAATCTTTATGCATCTTAGATATTAATAACCTCTTGATGTGTAACTGACAAATAAGGCCTACCCCTGTTCTACAGGTTGTTTCTACACACTGGTTGTGCAGAAGCCTTTAGTTTCATGTAATACTGTTCATTAGTTCATGGAATTACTTCCTGTGTTATGGGATCTTAGGTTAGTTTGACAAAAGGCTCATTAGTCTCACTTAGGTTTTCAAAGAACCAACTTTGATTCTATATGATTTTCTGTTCATTTTATAAATTTCTACCCTAGCACTTATTTCTTTCATATGTGTTGTAATTTGGATTGTTCTTGTTTTTTAAGGTCTGGAGATGCATCATTCATTTCTAATGTGAGTACCCATCTGCCTAGAACTGCTTGAGATTCATTCCCAAGCTTTGTATAAGTTGTTTTTTCAGCTTCATTAAATTGTAGGAATTAAAAAAAATTATCCCTAATTTATTTTTTGAAAGAACCATCATTTAAAAGTGTAGTCTTCACTCTTTGTGAGTTTGTGTCATTTCTGAAGTTTTTCTTGCTACTTATAGTTTTATTCTCCTCTGACCCAAACATTATTTTGATTATTTTCCATTTGTTATTATTTAATTTGTGGCTTAGAATGTGGTCTATGTTAAAGTTCTGTGGTCTTCTGAGAATAATTTGTATTCTGTGTGTGTCTGTGCATATCGCATTACTGAATTTGCTTATTATTTCTAGTTTTCTGGTAATTTTTTTGGGATCTCTAATGCATAGTACCATGTTACCTGCAAATGGAGACAGTTTGACCTTGTCTTTTCCTATTTGTATCCCTTTAATTTTCTTCTCTTCCCTTATTGCTTATTCTAGTATCTCAAGCACAGCATTGAAAATGAGTAGAAAAGCTAGACATCTCTATCTCATTCCCGACATTAATGGGATTGATTCTAGCTTCTCTCCATTTTGGATGATGGTGGTTGTGGGGTTTCATATATAGCCTTTATTATATTGAGAATAGAATTTTATTATATTCCCTCTAGTTCTACATTCTCTAGGATCATTATTATGTAGCTATGATATATTTGCCAATGACTTTTTCTGCATTTATTGAGATGATCATGTAATTTTTGTCTTCAAATACATTTATGTGGTTTATTACATTTATTGACTTCGATATATTGAGCCACCCCTGGCTTTCAGAGTTAAAGCCAACTTATTTGGTCATGATAATTTATTTAAGTGTGAATGTATTCTTTTCTACAAGTATTTTATTGAGCATTTTTGAGTATATGTTCCTCAGTGATAATGGATTGTGGTTTTCATTTCTTGCTGTCTCATTATATGCTGACTAGGATATTAGAGTGATACTGGGTTCATCGGAGTTTTAGAGTGTTCTTTGTAATTAAATTTTTTTGTGGGGGAGTTTAAAGAGTTAGCTATAGACCGTCTTAGCTGGAAAGCTTTCTATTATTATTTCAATATCCTCATTTGTTATGGCTGTGTTTAGGCTGTTGATGTCTTCTTTAACTTTGCTGGGTTAGCTGCATCTAGAAATTCATCAATTTCTTTTAGACTTCAAGTTCAATAGATCGCAGTTTTTAAAATATTTCCTTATAATAGTCTAAATTTCTTTGGTGCCTCTTATGTTTCCATTTTTTTTTAATTTTGTTAATTTCTATTTTCTCATTCTTTCTCTTGGTTAGTTGGGTCAAAAACAAGTTCTTAGATTCATTGATTTTTTGTAAGATTTTCTTTATTTATATTTCATTGATTGGTGCTCTGATTTTTTTTTTATTATTTCTTGCCATCAAATGGGTTCAGGTTGGATTTGTTCTCATTTTTCCAAATATTTTACTTGCATCATTAAGTTATTTATTTGTGATCCTTCTGATATTTTAATGTAGACATTTAGATCTATAAACTTCTCTTGCAGGACTTCTTTCGATTTGCAGTTGTGCCTCTATGATATCATTGTATTTCCATTTTCATATAGTTTCATGAAAAATTTTATTTATTGATTTCTTCTTTCAACCATTCATCATTCAGTAACAAGTTGCTCAATATCCTTGAGTTTATGTATTTAGAAATTTGTTTGTTGTCAACTTAGATTTTATTGCATTGTGGTCATATATCATATTATAAAGGGTTATTTCAATATTTTCCTTTTGTAGAGATTTGTATTTTTGTCCCAGGATATAGTCTATTATTAGAAAGGGTTCTGTGTGCTTCTGAGTAGACTCCTTTGGTATTTGAGTATTATATTCTACAGGCAAACTGTTTAATCCATTTGGTCAATTATGCCCATTAATTCTGATGTTTCTCTGTTTATTTTTGTTCTAATATCTTATATGTTGGAGAAGTCAAGGAATTGAAGTCATCTACTGTTAATGGATTAATATTAATGTGCATTGTTAAATCCAATACTACATTTTAATGAACTTAGCTGTACAAGATTTTTGGTGCATTTCTATAGAAATATAGAGTAATATTGACTTCTTAGTTATTAGCACAGATTAGTTTTAGTTTGCAGTCTATTCTGTCAGATATTAGGATAGCAACACTGCTTATTATATATTTGAGTACTTTTTCCCATACTTTTACTTGAAGGGCAGGTATATCTCTTTAAAATTAAAATGAGTTTCGTGTAGACAGCATATAGAGAGCTTGTGTTTCTCAATTTATTCAGTCCATTTATGTCTTCTTATTGTGTAATTGAGGCCATTAATAGCTAAAGTTATTATTGAAATGTATGTATGCTAACTGTGGTCATTGTGTTGTTGATTTTTGTGGTTGTGTTTGTGTTCTCAGTGGTATTTTGTATTTTAATAATTATAGCTTTGTATTTCATTTCACAGCCTTTTAGCTTTGCTCATTCCTCTCTTTAGCCAGAAACAATGCTTTCTGTATTTTTATTTAGATTTGATTTGTTGTAGATATATAAAAATTTAGGCTGTTCATATTATGGAAAGTTTAATGTACTTTCTTTGTTTTGTTTACTTAGTATGTTTAGATAACATGTCATGAGAATTTTCTTTTCTAGTCTTGTCTATCTGGTGTTCTGCATACTTCTTATATCTGTACTTGCATGTCTCAGTTTGGGGAAGTTTTCTTCTATGATGATCTGGTCTATGTTATTGCCTTGAGATTCTTCTCCTTTATCTATGCCTATAATTCAAAATTTTTTTATGATGTCCTATCTTTGTTGTATGTTCCTTCCCCATGGGCTTTTTAAAATTTTTCATATTCTTTGCTTATTTGGTCTAGATCCTCCATACTATCTTCAAGTTCTGATAGTCTGTCTTCTGCTTGATTCATTCTACCATGAGCTTGTCAGTTGAGTTATTGGGTTTTTCAAATCCATGTTCACTGAGGTTGAGTCCTCTTCAATGTTTTTATCTCTTTATTGAATCCTGTTCTCAAGTCCTAGATTTTTTTTATTGATTTTTATTGAGCTCTACATTTTCTCTGCTCCTCTCCCTGCCTCTCCCCTTCCCCCTTGAGACCTCCCCCAAGGTCCCCATGCTTCCAATTTACTCAGGAGATCTTGAAATTTTTTACTCTCCATGTAGATTAGATCTATGTCTCTCTCTTAGTACCCTTATTGTTGTCTAAGTTCTCTGGGATTGTGATTTGTAGGCTGATTTTCTTTGCTTTATGTTTAAAAACCACCTATGAGTGAGTACATGTGATAATTGTCATTCTATGTCTGGGTTACCTCACTCAAAATAATGTTTTCTACCTCCATCCAATTTCCTGCAAAATTCTAGATGTTGTTATTTTTTCTGCAGTTCTCCATTGTGTAAATGTACCACATTTTCCTTATGATGACAACTTATACTGGAGAGGTTGTGGGGAAAAGGGAACACTTCTGCATTGCTCGTGGGAATGCAAGCTGGTACAAACCCTTTGTATGTCAGTGTGGAGATTTCTCAGAAAATTAGGAAACAACCTTCCTCAAGACCTAGTAATACCACTTTTGGGTATATACCCAAAGGATGCTCAGTTGTGCCACAAGGACATGTGCTCAACTGTGTTCATAGCAGCTTTGTTTGTCATAGCCAGAACCTGGAAACAAGCTAAATGCCCCTTGACTGACGAATGGATAAGGAAAATGTGGTACATTTACACAGTGGAGTACTACACAGCAGAAAAAAATAATGACATCTTGGATTTTCTTCATCATTTCTATTAGTATTTTGTTTGTGTCTCCTTAGTTATCACTCAGGTGTCTAGCTTCTTTAATTTTCTTTCTCAGTAGTTTCATTGATTTGCTTCTTTCAAGTGTTCTTTTAAATTCTTTGATGATGTTTGTGATTATTCTTTTAAATTATGTGTCCTGGAGTTCATCTAGGTTATTCTAATTGGCAAGCATTTCTATGGGAGTGGTAGGCCTTGGAAAGGGGACACTGACTTGCTTTTTCGTGTTGCTTGCAGTTTTGTGATTGGTGCTGGGCATATGCAATTTTTTGTTAGTTCTAAGACTGTTATAGACAGAGCAGGCTAGGACAAAAGAGAGGATGGATAGATGTCGAGATGTTGGAAATGGTTTGAGTGGGATGAAGTCAAATAGACAGGGGAGCCCAGACTAGGCCAGGACACTGAAGAAGGAGCAGGGATAGATCTGGAGACAGGAAAGGTACATGAATCTGGAGGAGGGTCAGGGATCTGGGTAGAGATGTAGGTTGAGGTGCAGAAGGTACCTGTGGTGGTTGCAGGCATCAGGGGGCATTGCGTCGGGTACAAGAAGGGGGTGGACGTAATATACAGGGGCACTAGATGTGGAATCCTTACTGGTTAAGTAGAAGACCTGATGGGGAGGGTTAGGGATATTCACTGGGCTCAGACCTAGGGAAAGATGTGAGAGAAATCTTTGGGTGAAGAGATTGGACTCTGCCCAGAAGAGAGCCATGGGTAGTGGCAGGTAGGTCTAGAAGAAACCTCGAGGTTTGTTGTGGCAAAACTGTGCTGAGACGAGGCTGGGACCCTAGGCGTGGGCCATTGGCTAGATCTGGCAGCTTAAGGGGAAGGTCTGGATGGGGAAGACCAGGGAGACTTGCAGGCCTATGCCCTGGAGAGCAATACAGAAATCTGACTGGGTGGAGAGGTTGAACGGAGCACAGAACAGATCTGAAAGTATTTTCTCCTTTACCCTATTTCTCCTCCTGTACTCCGCACCTCGGTTTGTGTCTCTGCCAACTTCTACTACTCTTGGCTACATTTCTTCCTCTGTTCGCCTCCCATTTTCAGTTCCCCATAATCATTTTTTTTCCTCCTGCTTCATGGGATCTTTTGTTCTTTCTCCCTGTTGCAGTTTAAATTTCATCTTTATGAGATCTAAAATTTGAATCTCTATTCCTGATCTGTCTCCTACTCTCCAGTTTCAGTATCTAGTTATAAACTGACAACTTCACCTGCACGCTATGATTCATCTTGAATCCACTTAAATATCTCAAACCCAGCTGATCATCTTATCCCAAACCTGACAAGTTCAAGTTTGTTCTTGCCCACTGGAACAAATCCAGAAGTTAAAATTCACTTGACATTTGTTGAATTGGTGAGTGAACATTATTTTAAATAAAACCCTCATGGTTTCTGTCTTTCTGCTGCAATAATGGCATCCCAATTGTTACCCTGCAATTATTTTTAGCCACTTATTTTTCCTCACTATTCAAAGTTATTATCCTGGGAGAAGACAGTAAGAGATTTGCTATTATTTTGCTTTTGTTTGATTGACTTCCTAGGTTTGACTATCTCTATCATATTTGATTTCTCATGCACCTTATTTATTGAATGAGTTTCAGTTCACTTCAGGGTTTTCCAATATTTTGACACTGCAAATTGTGGTCTAAAAATATTTGCTATATAGCTTCTATGTAGACCCCCATGCAGCACAAAGAATAGCTTCATCTATAGCTATCCTGGGATATATATATATATATATATATATATATATATA
>NW_026067946.1:9143451-9204926 GCF_014885135.2 Alexandromys fortis
TACACACACACACTAATGTGTGTAGAATATATGAGTACATTTGGAATGGACTTCCGTGATTATTAGGGCTGAGAAGTACCAAGGTCTATATTTAGAAGTGAAAGTTCAAGGAGTACCTATGGTGTGAAGTCCAAGTATAGAAGCTTGAGACTCAGATGAGCTAACTGTGAATTCTAGTAGCAACCTAAAGACAAGAGAACAACAATGCCTTGCCTTGTAGGCAGGGAGACAGAATGAGTAGAGCGTGGAGAGAGTGGGAGAAAGAAGGAGGGAGAGGGGAAGAGAGACCGAATCAAAATGAATCTCCCTTATTCCTCTTTTGCTTCCATGTAGTCCTTCAGCTGTTTGGATGGAGTGCGCTCACACACGGCACACCATCTGCTTTACTCAAGCTACTGATTTAAATGTTTCTCTTCTCCTCAGAACTCACACATGGCCAGAATCGTGTTTATAAAAATATGTGGACCTCATGGCCCCCATGTAGTTGGCAGAATTAACTCTCCTAGTGAACAATGTTAGGGCATAGTAGGAAATAACCCCAAATGCTATTTATTTTATTTTTATTTTTATTTGGATTTTTGAGACAGGGTTTCTCCGTAGCTTTTTGGTGTCTGTCCTGGAACTAGCTCTTGTAGACCAGGCTGGCCTCGAACTCACAGAGATCCGCCTGCCTCTGCCTTCAGATGCTGGGATTAAAGGTGTGCGCCACCACCGCCCGGCTCATTTATTTTATTATAGTAGTCTTATTGTACCATACTCAATTCCTTCCTTCCTTTGTTGATGGATAGCCACTTGATTCCATTTTTAAAACTATAATTATGAAAGGCTCTGCCACAGTCTACCTTGCTAAGCCTCTTCTCTCATTGCGAACACTTACATTCTTTGTGTTGAAGCTTACCCTTGGGTCACAGCTGCATATGTAGTTCTCTGTCATACAAGTAGCATGGCTATTGCATGACCTGCATCCTATGAAGATGAACTCTGACTTCAAGATGGCAGATGAGATACTACATCTGGGAGACCAAGAGATTGGATGAAAGGAAGTTAGAATAACCAAACATCAATAAAGAAATACTACTTGGTCAAATTTTCTCTTCAAAAAAGGGCAGCTTTCCATCCCACCCCAACTACAACCAGCAACCCAGAAAGTGCTAGGTCCCCTTAGCACTTGGAAGTGTGGAACACAGAAAGCTGTGTGCATAGCAAGAGAAGAGGACTGTGGGAGCTGAAGTTAAGAGATTTGAAATGCCCTTTTCTCCCTTTCCTTGCCATGGCCCAGATAAGCAAAGAGAAGGGGGTCACAAAAAGTTCAAGGTAGATCATAGATCATGGTGTAATATCCTGACAACAAGAGACCTCTATCAGCACAGAGAATAGATATAGCATCAAAGTATACATAGTAAGGGAATCTGAAGATGAGAGATTTTTAATATCCACCCAGCCTCCTATTGCCAGGGCAAGCTGTGGGAAAACAGGATTGCAAGAAATTTGTGGCAAAGCTTGCTGTAGTGTCCCGATGGACTAATGACAGAGGAACACGGTTGTGCTGACCAACTATCCAACTACACTCCCTGAGAGCCTATGTCCAGATTGTCCTCTGCACACCTCCAGTCCCACACAAGCACAAGGGTGTGGAGTTTTCATTTGCAACCTTATGGGGAAGAGGCAGGAAAAGTCTGTCAAAAATTGCTTTTTAACCATAGACATCCTCTGTGGAAAAAAACACTGATTTAACTTGTTTGAATGACTGAGACTGATTCAAACTGAGACTCATGAAACTTCACCCCCCTGTGAAGATGCATGGCAAAAAAGAAAAAGAAAAACCAAAGAGTGGGAGAAGGCATATCTGACTATCCAGGAAGGAACACTGGCCCAGGATAGAATACCTTCTACTTCTTTGTATTGCTCATTTAAATCGTTGTAAATGTAATTTAACGTTTTGGGTTTTGCAGTATTTGCACGTTTGTACTTAAACCATTCTGTTGTTCATCTTCATTAACATCTCTTGGGAAATGGCTCAGTGTGTAAAGTCCTTGCCATGAAAGCAGAAGAACCCGAACTTTGGTCCTCCTGACTCACATTAGGAAGGCTGGATGTGGTAGCACACATCGGAGATTCCAGCATTCTTAGCAGTGAGCTAGGAGGCAGAGACAAGAGGATCCCTAGAAGCTCGGGGACCATAGACCATAGCAGAGGCAATGAACAGCAGTAGATAAGGCAGAAGGCAAGTGCCAATACCTAATACCTGGGATTGTTCTCTGACCTCCAAATGTATGCCCTCACACACACACTGAACATACACTCACAGATACACGTACATCACCCACCTGCACCAAGATTTATTTAAACCAAAGCTTGTATCTCACTGGAAATGGTCTTTATTTCATTCCATTCTCTAAACCTAATATATAATATTTCCTCTACTTTTCATACCTCTTTTTCACATTTCCTCTTTCCCATTACTTTCTCACTTCCCTATTTAAATATGGATAAGCCTAGTCCTAGAATTAGAATAAACTTCATTCTCCTTAGCCAGCACCATAATGCTGCTTGCTGTCTGTGAACCACACAGAGAAGTGCCCTTGTCTTTTCCTGCAGTTAACATTGGCATGCTGTCAATCACTGTAGTTGTTACTATTGTCAGCTTTTTCCCTGAACATAATAAACCCATGGAAGAACAGATCAGAGGGAGAAGCCATGTTAATGAGAAAGTCAATGCCTAATGGTAAGAAACCCACCTGCCTACTTATAAAGGAATCCCTGAAGGACTCCAGAGGTCCAGACAATTGGTATATATTTTTAAGTTAAATATCCAATTCGTAGACTCCTGCATATATTTGGGAGAATTTACTTAGTCATGTTTTTCAAAAAATTCATTAAATTTGCTACTCGGTGCCTCCCCCTCAAGCCAGATTGGGAAAAAAAAATCACTATTTACATTGGATACACTCCTGATTTCATCTGGGAACCTCCAGTGCTTTGGAGCTGAGAATTTCAGAGCCATAAGGAGCTTCAGAAATCATTTTAATTCAAACTTCTTATTTTACTGTCCTCCCAAAGCCCGGGCCACACAGGGGACTTCTCCACAGTCACACAGCTGTCTGATGGCAGGGCTGGCAACAGCATCGATGGAATTTGGCTGCTGTTCTTTAGAGAGATTTTTTATTACAAAAGAAATTTTAGCAGACTTAGGCTAAATGAAGCTCTGAATATATAATTAGAATAGCAATTATTGGGTTATTTTTTTAGTGACAGGGATGTATTTGCTAAATTTTAAAATAATAGATAAAATCCCCAGTATTTAGATCAGAGATGGGCTTCGGGGTGGTCCCTTGGAATTAATAGTGTGTTGTCCTTATTCCCCTTTGATAAGGATACAGTTTTCATCCGTTTCTCAAGTCTATGGGTTGGAAAAGACTGAGAACCAAAACTTGCAGCTTTCTTCAGATTGGCTGGAAGTAAAATCCGGTATCCACAGATTCAATGACGTCAGCCTACTCACTTGGTGGAACTTTGACAGAGGCTGTGGGTGCTGAGAGAATGATGCAGCGTCCTTGGAGAAGGGCTCTTCCGTGTTCTGGTTGGGAAGGCTGGTTAGACCATTTAGCTGGTAATTGATAAGGCAATAGGTTACATTATCTGATTTCACTTCAGTTTTTTTTTTTTTTTGCTGGCCAAAAATCACTGTGTCTGACTGGGATAGAAACTGGAACCACTGTAGAAGAAACCTCATCCTAGTCTTTGTAGAGATTTGAAGTCAAAGGGTTGTACCTGGCATCACTGAGAAACATCCCGTCTCAATTCTGCAAAACTCAGCTGTGACTCCAACGTAAGGGGCCATGTCTTACACAGTTCTGCAGGTAACAATGTAATATCTAACAGAATAGCAGTGTTTAGCATTGTGGAGCCTGTCCTGTCTGGGCGATGCACAGTAACCAGAGGTTTCCTGATGTGATCAATAGGTATGGTTAAAACAGGGGGTAAAATGTACACTGTCCCTGACCGGGTATATGAGAAAGGAATAAAGCAGGTCAGAGAGGAGATGACCTATCGGACAGAATTGGCCAGGCACAAACCTTGGACCCTTAGGGACTCAGGCTTCTTGATAGCCCAGAAGAGTGAGCACCCAGTCAGTTCCCACAATAGCCGCCAGCTGGCGCTGCTCCCACCCTGCCCCCACCCCTAACATGCGATCTACTGGGCAAATGAAATCTCCTTGCTCCACTTCCAAGGCACGGCACCTCAACCAGCATTCCAAATTCTAAAAACAGCAAAGACATTCAAATGGTTATGTGCAGGATGCTGCCCTGCATCGTTCTGTCTCAAAGAGAGCAGATTTCTCCACAGGACTGTCCCCACTCCATGCTCTTGAACAATTTCTAGGCCAACATGAAGAGGAGGGGTCCCAGACCCATCAGGGCTCTTGGCTATGAGGGATTGCTGCAACTGTGTCAGGGCGCAGGGTAGGCGAGACACTGCAGGCTCCAGACTGCAGGGCCCAGATCCTCCCACAGGCCAGCTTACCTCGTCAGGGAAAACAACAGCATTTTTACTCCTGACAAAGTTGCGTCATCTCTTGCTTTCCTCTTCTTTCTTGCTGCCTCCTCCATCATGATTGCCAGTCGATCAAGGTCAGCCTTGGCCAGCTCTGTCTTCCCAGTCGAATGCATCTTCATGTAACATTCTTCTGCTTTCTGCTTCTCGGTTTTTTTTTTTTTTTTCTCTCCTCTCCTTGAAATATCCCTTGGCCCATCCAGGCCCAGTTACATAACCTTCTTGGTTGTCAGAGCCTTTCCCCATTTTTTTTTCTTGCCTTTGCTGGTACTCATCATTCTCATCTTCACGTTTGGGGGGTCACCTAAAGCTCCATCTCCACCTTCTTATTGTCCACTTTCTTTGTTGGCCTTCTATTTTTAAACCTGCAGCTGGGCATCCATCTCCTCAGGGCTTATATACTGCCTCACCTGATCTTTATGGTCTTCCTTTCTACCTCCTTTAGGCATCTCGGTTCAAGTCCAAGTGCCTTGAACTCAAGGATTCTATCTTAATGTCTCCCATAAAAATCTGTTGACTTTCCCTTACAGATAATTGACTTCTTTCTGGATAGATTACAGCAGATAATGACTTGAATGTTTCACCAGAAGGGCTATTCAGTGAGCAAAAGAAAACTGCGCATTTCATTTGTAACTATACCGAGAATAACATTTTAAAACTCAAATCTACAGTGCCAGTAGCTGTCAGCTTGTTTGGGTGGCAAAGTATTCAAAATTGCTACTTTTAAGAAAGTAACAAAAATAACATCAAAACCTAAATACTTACAAAGCTCTTTACTGTTGCTAAGAAAGAAAATAAACTACAATGAAGGAATAGAAGGAGAGCAAATACAGGTTTCATAACCAGAGTTCATGAAATCGTAAAGCATTTTCTCAGAGTGAAAGTAACATTTTTCTTTGTCATTAAGGATAGAAAGTATGTAGTATAGAAAGTCAAATCTCTTCCTAGCTTTTAGTGAAAGTACCTTTTTCAGGTAACCATTAGACTTATAATGATGGTATAGTTAATTTTGAATAGACACATCGTACCTGGAGATGCAGTGGGAAAGATTTAAAGGAAAATATCCTTGGATCGCCTAACTCCATAGCACCTTAGGGAAATCTCCTAGGCTGGCCATTCTTGTGGCATGGACGTTTTGTACATGGGTAGGACTATTGATTGATTTTCTCCCTGGGCAACTTGAATAACACTTTCATATTCGAAGAGACAAAGCTGCTCAATCCCTCCTAGTCCTGTGAAACGGGTGGCGTCTTCAGCAATAGGGTCTTAAGTTCAAGTTCTGAAGGTAGCCAAGAGAAACAGCAATGGGAGTCTCTTCAACTCCCGGCAAGAGACTAGACGTGAGCTTTCTCCTGCTTGAAATTGAGGATTTTGTTAGATGGTATCTTGGGAAATTATCACTCCAGGTGGGTTTACTTAAAAAGCACCATATGTATGTGTGTGTGATATACATATGTATGTATGTATATATATACATACACATATATCATATATATGGAATTCCTTAAGTAAACATGAAAATGTTTTTTTTCAAGCATCCTCGGTGTTATTTATCTCTCCTCTTTCCCTCTTTATTATTTAACCTCTGCCTTCCCAACTAATCGCCCACCTCCATTTCCCCCATTTTCCACCTCCATAGCATCTGTGTCCTCCTGTCTCCCTCTGTGGAGTTCCTGTCCCTTGGTCCCTTTTACTTTCCTTGTATCTGTGGTTACTCCAGACTATATACTTATATTAAAGATTCAGAGCTTGGATCAACAAATAAGAGAGAACATGTGGTATTTGTCTAAGTCTGGGTTAGCCAGACTCAATATAATATTTTCTAGTTCCCATTTGCCGCACACCATGGCCCCCGTCTGCGCTCTAAGTGCTAAAACTCAGATTGCGAGCTTCGGGCAAGGGGCTGGAGGTTGAGGAAACACACGCAGAGACAGACCAACACACAGACCTTCCAACACTGGTACCAAAAGCCCCTCTTTATTAGCACCATGTAGGCTTAAATACACTGCAGTCAATGGCCAACAGGTGAAAATCCCATCCGCTGATCCTCTAAGCTAGGCAGAGCTTCTAGTAACTTTAATTAGAAGGTTCTAGGAGGTAAGAGCAGCTGAAGGCCAGGACTCATTAGTCCCAACACCCATTAATTTACTTTCAAGTTTTAAGATATTCGTTTTTTCTTAAAGCTAAATAGAATTCCATGTGTGTATACATACCACAGTCCTAGTATCATTTATCAATTGAAGGACATCTAGGTTGTTCCCATTTCCAAGGTATTATGGATAGAGCAGCAATGAACAGTATCAGTGGAATGGCATACACCAAGGTCTGATATAGTGGAGTATATACTTTCTGCTTTTGGGGATTTCTCCATACGGGTGTCTAGAGTGTTATACCCATTTGCATTCACACCAATGGTGAAGGAGCCCCCCCCCCCTTTCATGTCCTCTCTCTCCAGCATTGTTCTTTTTCAATTTTTTTAATTGATTTTATTGAGTTCTACTTTTTTCTCTGCTACCCTCCCTGACTCTCACCTCCCCTTCAGTCCTCTCCCATGGTCCCTAGGCTCCCAATTTACTCAGCAGATCTTGTCCTTTTCTACTTCCCATGTAGATTAGATCCATGTATGTCTCTCTTAGGGTCTTCATTGTTGTCTAGGTTCTCTGGGATTGTGATTTGTAGGCTGTTTTTTTTTTTTTTGCTTTATGTCTAAAAGCCACTTATGAGTGAGTACATATGATATTTATCTTTCTGGGTCTGGGTCACCTCACTCAAAATGATGTTTTCTAGATCCATCCATTTGCCTTCAAATTTTAAAATGTCATTATTTTTTTCTGCAGTGTAGTACTCCATTGTGTAAATGTACCACCTTTTTCTTACCCATTCTTGGTTGAGGGACATTTAAGTTGTTTCCAGGTTCTGGCTCTGACAAACAATGCTGCTATAATCAGAGTTGAGCACATGTTCTTATGGTATGATTGAGCATCCTTTGAGTATATACCCAAAAGTTGTATTCCTGATTGTAGCTGTTCTGACTGGAGCAAGGCGAAGTCACAGAGAAGCTTTAATTTGCTTTTCCTCAATTGCTGAGGATGTTGAACACTGTAGTTTTTCTTTCCTCTTTCCTCCTTCTACCTTTTGACTTCATCATTCTTCAATGTTTGCTTCTCTAAGTACCTCTAATGTTTCTTCTAAAAACCATCGCCCCCCCCCCTTTTTAGGGTTGCTTCTTGTTTCTCTCCTTACTTTTGAACACACAGCAGACCATTCTCGCCATTCTCAGGTTTATGTTAGGAAGATGAGTGGGGATATTTTGGTATTCTCTTGCTATCTTCTTCACCTCAAGCATTACATGGGGCACATTGACTTTTGACTAAAACAAATGCGTGATGACCCTTTGTATGGCCTGATGTAGTTCCTGAGGTTCTGATAGTGCAGAGATCTGTGAAAAGCCTGGTCTTAAGAGTCACCTTAGGCCACTGTCACTTACCATGGGTGTCCCTGAATATGCTTATTCATCTTTGTCCCTTGCAAAATTGCCCATCATTTATCCAGTACCTCTTCATTTTCTCAGCAACCTGGCCCCGTGTGCTCACAGAAAATTTTAAGAGTAACTTCTGGGAGAGCTATCAACATGGCTGAGTGGAAGGACATGTTATAAATACAGTGGTTTTGTCAACACTGTTGTAAAGGGAAGAACAGAGCGTGGGGGGACCAGTAAACAGCGTAATGCACCCTTCCAGGGTGGGCTGTGTTGTACTTGGAATTGTTGGTGATATTTTTTTCCTAGATCATGAAAAGTGCAGATGTAATTACCAGGAAGGAAAGGCAGCTCCTGTTCAAGAGGCATAAATTCATATGCCTTCAGGGGCAGACAAGTCATCTAAATATGCAAAATGGAGGGTGTAGGTGGAATATTAAAAGGGCCTGTGGCAAACTGGAGAGAATGTGCCCGTTTAAAGCCACTGAAGTTCAAAATAATCTCCTAAAAGCTCTTCTGTTCAAATAAACAAAAATCTGCATATAGAATATGGTTTTAATTTCAACCTATGGTAGTGGGCATCCTAAACTGTGTATCTGAGGATAAGTAGAAGCTATGGATGGGATATTGGGACAAAGGTGAGAGGCAGCTGTTCCCAGCAGTGGAAACCCCAGTAGAAAGGATTTTTACAATTACACGCTGATGAACCTTCTGTGTCAGTAGAAGCAAATTGAAGTTTATCTTGAGTTTTTCACTTGGGTGAAGTAACACAATCAAGTTTTTGTTGTTGTTATTGTTGGGTAATTTATCCCAATTGGAAAATCAGAGTAGGTTTGATGCCAAGAGTTGGAGACACATAATGTACAAGTCCAGGTGAGTTCAATGAAGTCTAGAGAAAGGTATCTCTAAGAAAGGAGCATGGCAACAGCGAAAGCCTTCTGATGTGAAATAAAAACCATGTCAGTGGAATTGCTTCAAAGGATGATGAAAGAAATGTTTAATACCTAGTGCTAAATGGGCAAATACCTGACATGTTGATCATGACAGGGACTGGTGTTGGAGACCCCTGGTCCCTCCCCTTTTCCATTATCACCGCCTCAGGGTCAGAAGTCTGGATGAGCAAGCATGTGACTGAATTCTTCCTAGGCTGATTTCTCTTCTGCAGAAGACAGGCTGTAATTCAGAGAGAACTCTGCCATTTCCTCTTGACTTTTTCATCCACATGGACCATATATGCTGTAAGCATTTGCTTTTATTCAAAGAGAAAAGAAAAACTAAAAAGAAAGATACTTACGTAGGTATAAATATTACTCAGTATTAAAATCAAAACAAAACCCAAACCCACCAATACGTCTTGCAGTTAGACAGAATCTGTTACATTGCTACCATAGCAACCCTCAAAGGACACGTTGACATCCCCCCTACCCATTCCCTCCCAAACCCATATACCTGACAGTCATCCTCCTAGTGAGGCTGTCTCTCTTACACTACACCCACTAAGTGAAGATCCAAAGCAAAGAGGCAGAAAATAACATCTTCTACCAATCTGCTTGTCATTTAGAAAAAGCTCACTGTATAAATGTCATGGAAACAAGCTGTTCTTGCAGAAAGAAGAGAGGAAAGCCCTTCCCTCACTTGATTCCCTTTCAATTTTAATCTTCCCAATCAAAGGGTAACACAAAGCAAATGTTAAGTGTTTGAAAGCAAATATCTGTGAAGATTGGCCATGATGTGGTTCAGCTACATTCAACCTGCTAGTAGGTTCCAAGTAGCAGGATCAAGCTCTTTAGTGAAGGCAGCGACCTGACCAAAACGATGCCCAGAGAACGAAAGCCCAGAATGGTAAGGCAGTGAGTATTTTTCTTCTAATCAGGACTTTGAATCCTTAATAAATTACCATCTCAAAGGCTAACAAACTTCTGTTTAACACACATTCAAAGGTACGTAATGTATATAGTTCAATGTGATGCTATCGAAGAAATTGAGCAATACCCAGATGAAGCCCTGATCTCCATTACAAATCAGAGGCCTGTGTGTTCTTAGCTGAAGGATGTAGGATGGTGTTAGAGAATTCTATGGAGGCAATCTGAAAGCCTACATACAAGTGAAGGCTGTAGAGAAAGTGGCATTTGAACTGAGCCTCAGAGAAGAAGTAATATTCTCACAACAGAATAAGAATGAGAGGGGAAGCGCATTCTAGAGAATGAACTAACTTATCACAGAAGTGGTGGTCAGCCACTTACACTGTAGCAGAGTCAGAGATCAGCCACTGAGGTGGAGTGGAGGAGAAGGGCAGGCAGTGAATGAATCCAATATTTAGCCACAATAGAAAGGCTTGCCATCAAGTATGCTGCGAGAGGGCAGGACAGCTCCTTCTGGGAGAAATACCTTTAAGATTGTGTGTGAGGTTTCTGGCAGACAATTTGCAGCATGCACGGGAGGACGTCCAGAATGATGGCTGTGCCGGTGAACCTGATGTACCATGTAGGTAATTTCTAGCTAGTGCAGTCCCCGCCATGCAGATTAGACCATCCAAATAAGAGTTCTGCAGTGGCCAGTTTAGTCTTCTGGCTCTTAGACACTACAGTCCTGTGGTATCAGATTCCAATTGTTCCAAGGCTACAAGAATTCCCCAATGGGAACCAACTCCGTTTTCTGGTCTCTTTTTATGGCTTCCCTTTATCATAAATGAAAGCAAGAGTTTTATGATACCCATGAACTGCAAATATTTGGCTCAAATTCATGGAAATATTTAACACCAGCACAGTCCCCTTTGGTCTGTCACGAACACTGAGATATGCCAGTGGTATATCTCACTAGCCATTTTCTGTACATCATTGTCTACTGGCTCACTGGAGGATGTGAGGCAACAGGGCAAGGAACTGATATGACAGGTATGTTTTGGTTGACCTAGGCAAACATGCCTATCACAGAGGTTAGATGGGTCATGGAGAAACTACAGAGACCTTTGGAAGAAAAACTTCCCAAAAGTAAGAAGCTGTGCAAGATTAGTTCAGCATAGCATGTCTTAGGTCAGAGAAGCATGAAAGATCAGAGACCACAGGGCTCTATCTGTAGAATGGAGGCAATTGCCAAAACATGGTTTCCTAAGTTGTTGAAATAGGAGTGGCGCGGCTGTGTCCCCAGCACCCGGGCCGCCTGCTAGCTCATGCCCGAAATAACAACACACAAATTGTATTTATTTAAAGACTGCTTGGCCCATTTCTATCTAGCCTCTTCTAGGTTAATTCTCACATATTAATTTAGCCCATTTCTAATAATGTGTGTAAGCACCCCAAGGTGTGCTTACTGGGAAGATTCTAGCCTATGTCCATCCTGGGTCTGAGCTGCCTGGGAGAGCGGAGCCTGGCGTCTCTGCTCCAGAGAGCAGAGCTGTCGAGTCTGTCTGTCTTCCTCTTCCTCCTGTTTATTCCTCCCACCTATGTTTTAACCTATCAGGGCAAGCAGTTTCTTTATTTAATTAACCAATGAAATCAACAGATTGATATATGGCGCGCCCACATCACTAAGTGACCCCAGAGAGTCAGAGAGCAGATAGGTTCTCACTTCATTTTTTTTTTTTCTGCAAAAGAGCTAGCTCCTGTGGTGAGGAGAGCTTTTATAAACTAGCCAGAATTCTGTTTATCTAGCCCGAAGCCAGGAAGAGAGAGACTGGTGCATGAACGTGGAAATCCTCTAAGGCCAAAGAGAGATCCCTGAAGGGACATAGTGTAGGGCCACAAGCTGCCCAGTGGAAGAGCTATAAAGCTAGAGAATACGCATCTATTACTTGGACGTGCAAAATTGACAAAGTACATTTTCAGCCATGTAGAGAATTTAAGACAGATCTACACATGATTGTCAGATGTGTTCTGTCACACAGTTGTTCTGATGACGCTGGGACCTGGGCAGAATAGCTTGGGATACAAAGACACTGAGCTGCACAGAACAGAAAGACAATTTTGCAGCAGCCTAAGGAATGCATAAAGGACTGAGCTGGGCAAATCGGAGGCTGTTGGAAAGGAGACAGTAGGAGTAAGGGCAAGGCCTAGAGCTAATTTGGTAGGTCATTGTACATGAGGAAGAGAAAGGTAAAACTGACTACATTTTCAATTACAAAAGTTTAATATATAAGAAACCACAGTCAGACTTTAGAATCAGTTGGATTTGATCCCGTGTGAACCCCAACTAGATACATGATTCAGGGAAATAAACTCACACTATATCAAGCTCTGCCAATGAAAACAAGTTAAATACTGTGTGTTTTCCTTGTTCCTGTAACAAAATACCCGATGAAAAAGCTTCAAGGAGAGGAAGTTTATTCTTGCTTAGATTTCCTGGCATCTCAGTTTGCCACAGTAGGGGACACAATGCTGAACAGTTTTGTCTGTGGTGGAAGGAAAGTGAAACAGTGGCTTATTTACTCGGTGGCAGTCAGTATACAGAGAGACGGGAACAGGCCGAACTGTGACCTCCAAAGACTCATTAGCCAGACCCCACTGCTCCTCAGCGCTCCACAGCTTTCAAAATGATACCCCAAGCTGGGATCTGAGCCTTTGAAGCATGAGTCTCCGAGAGGCAATTATATTCCAATCCCACACGCCTTCAAAGTCCATAGTCTTCTCATAATGCAAAGTGTGCTTAGTCCATCTTAGAGAGGTTCCAGAGTCTTTTGCATATTGACTTTTGTTTATTCACAAGAATTTCATAGATAAATCTAATGAAGCATGGTCATAAACATTACCCCATTTCCTTCCACGAATTCTTCCGAGGCTTAACAGTTCTAATGTTCAAAATCCAAACTGTCTTCCGAGACTCAAGGCAACTTCTTCTCTGTGAACCTCTATCAAATGAAAAAGAAAGCTGTGTGTTTCTGTATGCTATGGAACAGAAAAAAAGAAATCCCTTCCATTCCAAAGGGAATAACAGGAGGGTAATGAGGAAAACATGGACCAAAGTGATACTAAAACTAGGTAAGACAAATGTTAAATTCTGTATCATTGTACAGCTTCTCAGAAACATCGTGATACAGTCTGTACTCTAGAGGACTTTGTCTTCCCTGCCTCTGAATGAAAAAAAAAATTAAAAATGGACCTTGAGAGCTTGTTTGAAGGTTCTAGCAGGGAACACAGTTACTCATATACCCTTGGCTGAAGACCGGTCCTCCCTATTCCTGGAAGGTCACTTTCTTCACTTGAGTGAACTGCTTTGGGAGGG
This sequence comes from Alexandromys fortis, assembly GCF_014885135.2. Classification (NCBI taxonomy): domain Eukaryota; kingdom Metazoa; phylum Chordata; class Mammalia; order Rodentia; family Cricetidae; genus Alexandromys; species Alexandromys fortis. The sequence continues at coordinate 9,156,701 of NW_026067946.1, forward strand.
GCACACATGGAGTAGTGAGGGAGGAAGGGGACACCAGCCTAACCAACCAGATCAGCCATTTGGAGATCAACGGGTTACAGATGTCTCAGCCAACTATAATCATAGCAGCATTAATTCATAATAGCCAGAACCTGGAAACAACCTAAATGCCCCTCATCTGAAGAATGGATAAGGAAATGTGATACATTTACACAATGGAGTACTACTCAGCAGTAAAAACAATGACATCGTGAAATTTGCAGGCAAATGGATGGAATTAGAAAAAAAACCATCCCGAATGAGGTACCCCAGACCCAAAAAGACAAACACAGTATGTACTCACTCATAAGTGGATATTAGACGTAAAGAAAAGATAACCCCAAACCCTGAGAAGTTTGGTAACAAAGGCACTGAAAGAAACACACAAGGATGCCCCTAGAAAGAGGAAATAGATAAGATCTCCTGAATAAATTGTGGTGCAGGGGTAGGGTAAAAGGGAGGGGGTAGGGAACATGATAGAACAGGATGGTTGAGTTGGGGGAGGGACAGAGAGGAAGATCAAGGAAAGAGTTATCTGGATAGAAGGAAAGATTATAGAGTTAAAGAGAATCTGGTGCTAGGGAAACTCACAGGAATCCACAAGGATGACCTCAGCTATGATTCCTAGCAATAGTGGAGAGGGTGTCTGAACTGGCCTTCCCTGTAATCAGATTGATGACTACCTTAATTGTCATCGTAGAACCTTCATCCAGTAACTGATGGAAGCCGATGTAGTGACCCACAACTAAGCACTAGGGTAAGTCCAGTCAAAGAGAGGTAGGGGGATTATATGAGCAAAGATCATTATGGGAAAACCAACAGAGACAGCCGATCTGAGCTAGCAGGAGCTCACTGACTCTCAATTGATAGCTAGGGAACCTGAATAGGACTGAACTAGGCCCTCTGAATGTGAATGACAGTTGTGTGGCTTGGGAACTCTGTTGGGGCCACTGGTAGTGGGACCAGGATTTATCCCTAGTGCATGAACTGGCTTTTTGGAGCCCTTTCCATATGGAGAGATACCTTTCTCAGCCTTGTTACAGGGGAGGGGCTTGGTCCTGCCTCAACTTGATATGCTAGACTTTGTAGACCTCCCATGGGAGGCTCTACCCTTTCTGAGAAATGGATGGGGGGTTGGGTTGGGAGAATGTGGGAGGGGGAACTGTAGTTGGTATGTAAAATGAGCAAAAACCTTTTAAATAAAAAAATTTTAAAAAAGAAATAAAAACGCAAAGAACATGGCTGCTCCTAGTTATGGTGGAGGAGAAAGTTTATTATAGTTAAAAGGAGAGTGTAGCCAGAGACAAGGACATCTGTGAGAGTCTGGAGTGGACATGACCAGGCTAGCTGGGCCATGTAGGTGGAGGGGAAGGGAAAAGGAGAGGGGAGAGAGGAGAGCCATGCACAGCAGCAAGGAGGCCCGAAGGAGAGTGGATGAAAGAACCACAGAAACAAAAATGGTTGGATTGTACAGGAAGAGCTTCTGGGGAAAGAACTGGGTATATGTGCCCTGTAACACATAGGGACTGAGGGATGCTTGGAGAACCTGGTGGCCACTTCTGCTTTGGTATGTTAAGTAGGCACCTCAGGTTTTTCATCCCAGGGTTCAAGACTCATCACCTCTATGATGCTGTCTCTGTAGTTTAGCTAGTCTCTCTTGTGTGGTCTCCTTTGAGTATCTGTGGCTTTCCTCAGAATTTAGCCATGCTCCAGGCAGTTCAAGGACTCCAATGTAGCTTGAGTCTCACCCGCCCAGCATCCTGTGTCATTCTGTTTGGGTTTTTTTTTGTGTGTGTGGAATCCAACCATCTCTACACTGGCATCACAGGTTCCATGACTCTGTCACTCTTGCAATCTGCATGGCTATAAAACAAGGCTTCAAATTCCTCTCCCCATTTACCACATGGATGATACCAAGTTCTGCTGCCAGTGTGAGATAGAACCAGAACCAATTGGACCATGCCCACAGAAGACCGGGCGCCTGGGCAGCTAAGCTTAGAAAAGCACTTCATTGTGAGGTCCTTTTCCAGCAGACTTTCTGGGACACTTTCCTTGTTTAGGTATCCTGCCTCCCCACCCCTGACCCTCAGTCTCCTACCAAATGAAAATCTTTCAAAGGACTTTGCATTTTCGTATGCTGGGGTTCTTACAGCAAGGGGTCTCACTAGCAGGAAGCTTTCCTGTTATCCTGATGAAAATTCTGGTTTCTCTTTATTGGCATGAATCTCTTTAACACCTTTGCCTTATTATCATCACTATTCCCATGATCCAAGAAAGCAAGATTTACCTCTGCACAACATTTCAGGGAGGTTTCAATTCACAAAGCAGAGTGTCTCCATCCACGGAGTAGGAACATAAGGCAGTGACTTAGTATTGTGGTAGCAGAGAGTAACAGAGAACCTAATTGGAACAAGACCTTCAAAGACCCTCCCCCCAGGGACCCACTTCTACAAGCCAGCATCCACTTTCTAACCACTTCATAGCCTTTAGAATAGTGCTCCCACCTGGGGGGGCAAGCACTGAAAACATGAGGCTATGGAATATATTTTAGAGTCAAACTATAATACACTACTTTCAACATACTAAAACATCATGAATAGTTACAAAACTACTTTGTTCATTGAAGAGAAGGTTAAAATTGTAGTGACATTTAAATTGGTCTTTATATTCCATCCAATCATGAAAAAGGATAAGATTTCTAGTTGGTAGTTTACTATAATTACCAATCAAATAATACATAGGAACAATAAAATTTGAAAAAAATCTGCATTCATCATAAGCAAATCATTTATATTTGATTTAAAAAAATGCTATTGTGTTTGTGATGTGGTTGGTCAAATGAAGGATAAATTCCACTTCCCTGTTCTAACTACTGCAAGCCTTATTTTATATAGCTGCTAAGATGTTTGGACTTTTTGACAAGCACATAATTGCAAACTTAAATGCAAATGTGGTCCCTGAAATCATTTCACAGTTCTCATTTTAGGATTATTCTCCAGAAAATCTTATGTGATGAGCAGAAATTTCAGTCTACACAACTATAATTTTGGTTAATTTGAGGTTCCGCAATGTCGTAGTTTACTTTCTGTTGCTATAACATAATACGTAAAACTGGCAAAATTATAAAGAAAAGAGGTTTCTGCCGGCTGACAGTTCTTGAGGCAGTCAGAGATTGGGCAGCCACACTGGAGAAGGACCTTATACTATGTCCCTATGGCAGAAAACTAGAAGAAAGAGTGGAGCTCATGAAGAGATGGCAAACCATGAGGATCTGCCTTGCTTTATGATGCTCTGTTCTCACAAGAAAGTCATTGGCTCATTCTCATAACCATCCTAACTCCTGACGTCTCCATTGCCTCCCGACACTGGTCCACTGGGAATAAAAAAAAATTCGAATGGGCAAACCATATTCAATGCTAGCACTGAGGATTTAACTGGAGACCTGTTTTAGCTCCAAGACCTTGTGTACGTCTCAGAGACTGTCTCTTATGGTCCTCATCCAGGCTGTACCCTGCTGATAAGATGCCTCATTTTTAACTGTTGCTTTTCCGGGGTTCTCTGCATCTTGAGCTACAGCCTCAAGACCCCCAGGCTTCCAAGCTTCTGGTACTCAGTCAAGTTCTCTGTCACACAGGAGATGTTGAGCTGCCTCTACGTTAATCTGGCTTCAGAAGCTTTGCTTGGGTCTGGCGCATGGATCATTGTGCTCCTCCACTGCCAAAGCCTGGAGTGAAGAACACTGAGAGTGTGTCAGGCTATCTGCTCAGGCATCACATGCAAACATTTTGTCTGTTCCTAAAGCATGACAGATGTGACAAATCCTTACAACTTGCCACTCCTCTGAAATCTTTGCAGGGATTGGGGAGACAAATCCTCTTCTTCCTTTTCCACGTGTCTCAAGGGTGCCATTTTCCCCTGAGGCTTGCCACAAGAAGCACTAGATTGTTAAGTCTCATTCTTAAGGGAATATAAATAGCTAATGTTTTTTTTTAAATTTCCACCTGATTTCCCCCCCATAGATCTTGTAAGGGGCTTTAAGTTTTTTTAAATAGTTAAAGTAAATTGGTTTATAGGAGGTTATGAATATATTCTCATGTTTTGCTTTGTTCTTTTTGCATTAGTCAAGTTGTGACTATATTTTTTTTGTTTCAGATCAAAAAATCTGAGTGGCAAGAGTAGAATAACCTCTTAGGAGATATTGGCCAGCGACATTCCCAAAGACCCCCTAAACAATTCTTGTCATTTTTCTTGATTACCCACCAAGAAAAAAATAAGAACCTATTGCTGAGGACACAATATACAGAGAAACCAAATTGAAACTGAGCTAGAAGCCTTTCCCCTGCTAGCCAATTTTCATAATGCCAGAAAATGTACTAGAAATTTCCAGGAGAGACAGGCATCAGTGGTATTATCCAGTTGTAAGCTGTATGAACCTTACAATACCAACCTGCCAGGTAAGGCATCCTCACTGCAATAGTGGCATGATTGTTATGGGGGACAAATATGAACTTTCTGATTAGGTTTGAGCCCATAATTAACAAGGGTGAGTTCATGCCTGAAAATATAAATTCAAGTAAAAAACCAGGAAGAAGGAGAACATAGGCTCCAGAGGGGAATTTACTACTGTTGTTTAGTGATATTGTTTTGTACCAAGTTGCCTTCTAAATACTTAAGCCTCTAATCATAGACAAATGCTGCTCTCAGTCATAATCACAGAAAACTCTCTTCACAATGAGCACACAGATTAATGACTGTTCAAAGTACTGAGAATAAGTGATGGCTGAGTGTTCAGTCTTAAACAAATAGTTTTATTGGAATAGATTTTAAGTAATAAAATTAAGTAACAAGGAATAATTAGGTTGTAGAGATTGTGATAGTTGATACCTATAATCCTGTGATGAGACATGAGGACCATGAGTTTAAGTCTAGCCTGAGTTAAAAGTAAGATCCTGTCACAAGAAGATATTCCCCACTTTCTATTCTATCAGGTTATAGTGAGGTCTTTGATCCACTTGGACTTGAGTTTTGTGCAGGGTGATAGATATAGATCTATTTGCAATCTTCTACATGCTGACATCCAGTCATCCAGCATCATTTGTTGAAGCTGCTTTCTTTCCTCCATTGTATAATTTTGGCTTCTGAGTCAAAGATCAAGTGACCGTATAGGTGTGCTGTTTTGTCTAGGTCTTCAACTTGATTTTATTGATCAATGTGTCTGATTTTATGCCAATCCCATGCTGTTTTTATTATATAGTTCTGTAGTAGATATTGAGATCAGGAATGGTGATACCTCCAAAAGTTCTTTTACTGTGTAGGATTGTTTTAGCTATCCTTTTTTGTTTGTTTATTTTTCCATATGATATTAAGCATTGCTCTTTTAAGGTCTGTAAAGAATTGTGGTGGAATTTTGAATGAATTGGCACAGGAGACAACTTCTTGAATAGAACACCGGTAGCATAGGTACTAAGATTAACAATAAATGGGACCACATGAAACTGAAAATCTTCTGTAAGGCAAAGGACATTGTCAATAGGACAAAATGGCAGCCTACAGAATGGGAAAAGATCTTCAGCAACCCCACATCCAATAGAGGGTTGATCGCTAAAATATGTAAAGAACTCAAGAAATTAGATATCAATAAAACCAAATAATCCAATTAAAAATTGGAGTACTGACCTAAATAGAGAATTCTTAACTCAAGAATCTCAAATGGCAGAAAAACACTTAAAGAGATGCTCATCATCCTTATCCTGCAGGGATATGCAAATCAAAACTACTCTGAGATTCTGTCTTACACCAGTCAGAATGGTTAAGAACAAAAACACAAATGACAACTTATGCTGGAAAGAATGTAGAGCAAGAGAAACACTCCTCCATTGCTGGTGGGAGTGCAAGCTTGAACAGCCACTTTGGAAATCAGTGTGGTAGTTTCTCAGAAAACTGAGAACCAATCTACCATAAGGCCCAGCTATACTACTCTTGGGCGTATACCCAAAGAATGTTCAATCATATCACAAGGACACTTGCTCAAATGTGTTCATATCAGCTTTATTTGTAACAGTCAGAGCCTGGAAACAACCTAGATATCCCTCAACCAAAAAAAATGGACAAAGAAAATGTGGTTCATTTCTATAACAGAGTATTACTCAGCTTTTAAAGGCAATGACATTTGAAGCAAATGGATGGAACTAGAAAAGATCATCTTGAATGATGTAACCCAGACTGAGAAAGACAAACATGGTATGTACTCACTCATAAGTGGATATTAACTATAAAGGATAACTATGCTATAATCCATAGGCCCAAAGAGGCTAGGTAACAAGGAGAACCCAATGTGGATGCTTGGATATCCTTGGGAAGGGGACGTAGAAAAAAGTTCCTGGTTGGTCTGGGAGTCGGTGGACATGGGAACTTGAGGGATCACTTTTCTGGAAGGGTAGGGGAGAGTGCTGGGAGAGATGACTGGAAAGGGGACTCCATGGGGTCAGGTAGAAGCCTAATACAAGGGAAACTTCCAGGAGTCTACAAGGATGGCCCTAGCTAAGACTCCCGGCAGCAGTGGATGTGCAGCCTGAATAAGCCATACCCTGGTGTCACTAGAGAGCCTTCATTCAGAGACTGAAAGAGGCCAATTCAGAGACCCATGGACAAACAATTGGCTGAGCTCAGGGAATCCTGCTGAGGAGAGGGAGGAGACATTGTAGGAGCCAGGGGGTCAGGGACATTACAGGAAAACCCCACAGAAATGGCTAGCCTGGCTCATGGAACTCACAGAATCCGAATCAACAGTCAGGGAGCCTGCATGGGACCTAACTAGGCCCTCTGTATACATATGACAGTTGTGTAGCTCGGTCTATTTGTGGCGCTCTGCTCCTGGCAATGGGAGCAGGCACTGTGCCTGGAGCTTTGGCTGGCTCTTGAGAACCCATTTCTCATGCTGGATTGCCTTGCCCAGCCTCAATACAGACAAGGTGCTTGGTCTTAAGGCAGCATGATATACCATGCTTTGCTGATGCCCTTGGGAGGCCTATCCCTTCCTGAGGAAATAAGGAGAAAGGGTGGAATGAGGGAGGGGGTACAGGGGAAGTGATGAGGGAGTGTGAGGAGAGGAGGAAGGAGAAGGGAGGGGAGGCTGCAGCCAGGATGTTAAGAAAAAAAAACTAAGAGGAAAGTATTAAATAATCTTATCTTGTTCATAGGCTTATATTTTAGGGCAGGCAGAGTGGGAGTTCCCAGGAAACTGAATGCATTTATGGGAAAGGAAGTTATTGCCTATATTAAATATACTTTAGAAATAGACACTCGAAGTGTCTTCATCTGTACAATAGAAATATACTTATATACTTATGCTACCGAAAGGATTAGATAAAACTTGTCTTTGTCATATTTAAAAGGAGCTGGGTCATGGAGAAAGACACAACGGCTTTCCTAGGCTTGTGACGTGCTGCTGGGGTCCGGTGAGCATCAGTAGAAAAGTCCCTCTGTCTGTCTTTCCGACTGGCTGCAGTCTGTCACCCCTGCCCCTTTTGTGTTCAGGTTTTAGCTGGCCCCACATGTGAGCAGGCTTCTAATACATCAGTCTTTCTGACGGACTGGGTCATATCTCTGCTACATATACTGCTAGCTGGGGAGCACACACTTTGGGGCAGAAGAAAGTACGATTGGAAAAGGGCATTTCATGGGGAGGGGAGTACAGTGTTTTTTAAAAGGCAACTGGGAAACGTGTGAAACTGCAGTGTGAACTCAGTATTTCTGGGTGCATTTGCTTGATACATCTAATAGCAGCACTAGAAGGCATCCATCACAAGTATACACATTTTTTTCCTCCCTAGCCTAACAATCCGATAAAGACCATGACAGTGGTGAGTGTGGGGTGTAGAGACGTCTGTTGTAGTCCTTGTGCCTGGATACTCCACTCTATCCTCTTCCCTCAGGATTTTGTCAGGTAACAAGATGACTTTTTTTCTTCAGTGGAATGACATGACAATTCAGATGGGACACAGGCATGACAACAGTGTGTTGTTATATGCTGAGAGGAGTTGGGGCCCAGGACCCACAAGTGCCGCGCACCGCGGCCCCCCATCTGGGCTCTAAGTGCTAGAACCCAGTTCGCAAGCTTCAGACAAGGGGCTGGAGGTTGAGAATACACACGCAGAGACAGACCGACACAAGGACTTTCAAACACTAGTACAAAGCCCTCTTTAATAGCACCATGGAGGCTTAAATACACTGCAGTCAATGGCCAACAGGTGAAAATCCCATCCTCTGATCCTCTAAGCTAGGCACAGCTTCTAGTAACTTCAATTAGAAGGCTCTAGACAGGGAAGGGCAGCTGAAGGCCAGGACTCATTAGTCCCAACACACAAGGATGAATTTGGAAGAGGAATTGAGCCTTATGGTCCTTCCTTCTCTTAGATTACTTCCCCATCACTGCCCTACATTTCAGGATCATTCTTATGAATAGGATGGAGTCACAGAATTTGACACAAAAAGCATCCTAGTGAGAGTCTGGTTCACATTAACAACAGTGCAGAGGATGAGCAAATGGATGCACTAATCCAGAGTCTAGAAATTTGTGGCAAAAATGAACTAGACAGGTAAGCAGAGGGGATGGGATTTGTAATCTGTACTCTAAAGAGTTAGGAGATACAAGAAGAAAGGTAGATAACGAGGATATTTAATGTTTGTGGCCATATCCCAAACACAATAATAAAAATATTTCCCACAATTGAGAGATCAATACAGGGCTCTGTAGAGCTCCACAGATAATGTGTCTCTGCTGTCCATTCTATAGATGGGTAGGGGCTTAGAACTAAAGGATGAGCTTCATTCAAGAGCACTAGGAAGAAGCAGAGATAAAGCCTGAATTCCAGTTAGATTCTATTTTACCATGTCTTTTCTCAAGACTGGAAAAAGTTTAAATATAACAAAATAAAGAAAAGAAGGTTCCTATTAGCTCTTACCAGCAGCTCATTTTTCAGTGCCCACACACTGTGTACAAACATAATGGCTTGATTATTACAGGCACTTTGCTGAAGAGCCTCTTGGGAAACAGCCATAAAAAGAGGAGAAAGTAAGAGGAAAGGCACCTAAGGTTTCCAAGTTGAACATCACTTATGCATCTGGCCCATCTTCACTTCCTTTTCTCTAGTGACTAGCACAGACATATTGTATGTCTAAGGAAATGGGAGGACTCATTGAGGACAATGGGGCCTGCAATTTATAAAGATATACACTAGTTATAGAGAAAAAGGGCATAGTGTGGTCAGCTGAAAGAACAACAGAACTCAAGTCTTACTGAGTGAGCATTCTGAAGGGCACAGACATAAGGGTTCTACCAACGCTCAAAGCCATTAGAAGGGAGAGGTGATAATGCCACATAATGGGAAACTGACAAAACACGACGATGAAAGGCTTGCCTTTGGAGTGGATGGGTCTCTCCCCTTTTAAGTTGTGATTATTTTGCAGTAAAAGAAAAGAGAGGAAAGATATGCCTACCAGTCTTTATATAGTCTGTACAAATGAAAAGCCAAGGTAAGATTGAGTTAAAGCACAAAAAAATACCCTATCGGGAGGAACTATGGCAAAGAGGAAGAAAATTAACATAATGCAGCCTAAATTTCTTCTCATTTTCTCTTCTCTCTTCCTCAACAAGAGGAGCAATATATTATTTCTCCTACTCTCTTAGGTTGCCAACTGATCAGTAAAGTGCTAATTAAACTTAATTATGTCGACTCTGATTTTAGTCACAGCAGAGGTAGAAAACACAAGAGTTAACTACATCAATTACAAGAATATCGTCTTTTCAAAAATGTTCTCCTTGTTTTTCACTGTTTGTACCAAATATTTGCTATATTCTTGTATGTGATCCAAAATATATTTAAAAAAGACAGTTTAATTGCATCTACAACAGAGAAATCTTGATGAGATAGGATGTTGACATTTGCTTAACTGGGCAGCATGCATCCATAAGCAGTGTTCTCATCTGCCCTTCGATATTAAAAGCCTTTCCAGGCACTGGCATCGTCCAGCATGCATGGAAACATATATAGATGAGGCTTGGTTTCAGCTACTCTGGAGAGTTGGAAGATTAGTAGGGCTCCTGCAATCTCAAACACCTGTACTTGGTCTTGGGAGATGGTTTATTTATTTATTTATTTAGAAGTTATAGAGGTTAGATGTGAAAGTTTTTTTCTATTGAACTATGGAAAGAAGATCATATATATCACTGCAGCTTTTGCCAGAGAGGAAAGCAATAATGCTCGCAACTGGCAACAGTGAAAAGTCTGACAGCGAAGGGTGGGGTGCAATTAGGAGGAGAGTGCATGCTCTCAAACGGACTTTGCTGAACTAAAAACTGTTGAGGATCAGACCAATGAAGGCAGGTTGTCTTTGGAGTGTCTAAAAGAGGCTGTAACTCGTCAAAGCGCATTGGCCCTTTCACTTCGTCCCCTCTTTTATCCTGTAGAGTTTGGCGAACAAATCTGTGTGGCACTTTCTATGTGGTCACCTTAACCTGCTCTTTCCAAACCTACTTTCTTCTTATGGTGACTTTCTTTTTTGTTTGTTTGTTTTTTGAATCAGGGTTTCTCTGTAGCTTTGGAGCCTGTCCTGGAACTAGCTCTTGTAACCCAGGCTGATCTCCAACTCACAGAGAACCGCCTGCCTCTGCCTCCCAAGTGCTGGGATTAAAGGCGTGCACCACCACCGCCTGGCTTTATGGTGACTTTTTGTAGCCTTAACTACCCAATTCCCTTTTGTGCACACTGCCTACAGCCACTCTTGAAACAAGCATGCAAAATCTGTGAAACTTATTGCATGTCATTTACTTGTACCTCATGTGTTAGTAGAGTCCAAGGAAGGACCATATGTTAGGTAAGAGGTTGGCTTTGTTCATATATATTTATGATTCTGATGGCAGTCTGTATATTAATAGTTTTGTGGCTAGACATGTATATGGCAAATACCTAAGAGTGTAGCATGGGGCTTCCATGGTAAGTCACTAGTTTAGAGCTGAAATTCTGCAACATTGGTTTGCAGACAGTGATATTCCTTGATACTTCCTTCATGGATATTAGCTTATAAAATAGGAATAAAATAATTATTGTGAGCACCTCTTCCCCGTGTTTGCATAAGTTCTGATCAAACTGCCCAACTTTCCATATCATTTGGAAGCCAAGCACACTAAAATATGCTGTGAGTTGTGGTATTAATATTTCAGGAAGGAAAATCTTCGCAAAGCAGGCAGAGAACAATGTAGTCTTTTCGTTTCTACGAATTTGGAAATCGAAATTATCAACACGGATCAGAAAACCATTTTCCCCCGAAGACAGCATAAGAGGAGAAGTTATAGAGATGAGAAGAAGACCAAACAGGCATGTGCAGAAATTAACTTTTTTTATTATATATCATATACTGTGGTAGTAAAGTTTGTTTGAAGTGCATGAATAAAAAGTTAGTGAAATTACAGGAGGAACAATCTATATAGCAATAATTGGTGCATTCCCTGTGCATCTGAAAGAAAAAAAAGAGTTTTCACTCATTATTTTGGCCTAAAACTTAGTGTTCAGGTTCCCAAGATTCTGACATCAGAACCCGGATAACGCTGATTAGAACCATAGGGGCTTTACAATAAAAGCTAAAATATTGACCATATGATGGCAAAAAGTCTTATTTTTGTGGTTAACTTATTCTCTTCTAGCTACTCTCTGATGATGTTGGTGGCGCTGTGGAGGAGGACCGCCTCCTCCTGGACGAGGACCGGGAGCGCTCAGCATTGTAGGCGACATGCTTGTCGTAGTTCTCCATCTGAGCCTCAATGAAATCTTTCTGTTGCTGTCTGATGGTCTGGCTGATGAGCCCAGGGAGGGCGTGAATGCTGCCAATCAAAGTCTCTAATTTGGTTTCCAGGGTGACGATCCTTTTCTCAAAGTCTTCACTCCTTTCATTTAAGTCGGAAATCATGTCATACATGATATTCTGGGTCTGGAAGACAAGATTGAGGAGACAGGAAACAGAGAAGTAAGAGGTTTAATTACTCTTGCCTCAGAAGCAAACTATCAGCTCTTCAAACTTTAACACTGGCCTCTTGCTGGTGACAGGTGTGCCAGCTAACCATTTAAATAGTTTAGGTCACAAAGTAAATTCCATGTATTCTTAATGCTAAGGTTTAAATGAACGATGACAGGCATTAGCTGCTGGGTATGATTTAGAAAGTAAGGAGTAGTTATGGCTTGTGAAATTTCCAAAGATTTTATGTGGCATAAAGTCAGATGAAAACGTTTTAATTTATTGTTTATGTGATGATGATTTCTATACAAGTTAGCATTTCAAATTCATTTTCAACAGGTGACACGACAACCTGGCCAATTTTTATAATAACAGTACGATGTAAAGAACAAACAAATTAACAGCCAGATGATTGCAAAACGTAAAAAGATGATAGAAGAACAGGAATAAAGTTTAGAATCAATTGAGCTGAGCACATAGTAATTTAGAACAGCCAATACTCACATATATTTTGTTGTCTTGTGTTACAAATCTCAGACCTCTTTTCATTGAATCCAAGAAAAAGTTTCACAAATAAAATGTAAAATAACATAAATCCTCAATAAGATTAATAGTTGTGGAGGATGCTAAGTTACTAGCCCAGGGCTCGGGGAAAAGCTGAGTGGTTGAGCACGTGCCTAACAGGCACAAGCCTCTGGGCGTGTGCTCCGTACACCACATAAGTGAAAATTTATAGGTCGCCTTATTGGAATGTCTGTTCAGAGCTACATGGTCTGGAGTAGGAATATGAAATGCTTTCCTGTACAGAAAACTGAAACTGTCTTGATCAGAGAGACTCATGAGTCTGAGACAACGTTTTAGTTCCTGGAGGAGATAAGAAACTTGCAGAGCTGCAGGGCTGAGATGGGAGGGGGAGGCCTAAAAGCAGGTGTTAGAGATGCTACACTGAGTCTAGTACCAACTCTCCCAAACCCAAGACTCTTTGTATCGCCTCCTCCTCCTCCTTCAGTTCTTCCTGTATCTTTTCCAGCTTCACAGCTACTTAAAGATGATAACAAAATGACTGAGGGAGTCATTCAGAACAAAGGCATCTTGTTCTGGTTGAGTCATGGACACAGAGAGCACTAACTTTACTTTTACTACATTCTTGGGGTAACTGGGCAGCACCCGTCATTAAAAGAGTTCATACTGAACTCTTAGGGCATGTGTCATCCTGTGGTCAGAGTAAGTATGGCACTACAGAAATACCAAATATATTCATGTTTGACTTGGTATATATCTTTTGTGTATACGAGTGGTGCTGGAGATCAAGCGCATGATCTCATGTGTGCTGGGGGGGGCAGATTTCAATTTCCTACTATATTCTTAAAGTACATTCCTCACCTTCATACAAACCTAAAGGCGTCTGTTTTATTTTTTAATGTCCAATATTTTTAAGCATGTAATCTCGGACTGACACAACACATGAGTATTATTTCCCTACCCTAAGTGAGGGCCACATGAACGGGGGATGTCTGTGTCCTGCATGTGTGTACACTGCCCGGCTTACGTGAGTGATGCGTGATCCCGGAGGTGCGTCACTTAACACTTACCTTGAATATGTTTACCTAGTATGTGTTACTGATAAAGCATAAAGTGAATATAATTTGGAAGTGTTATTTAATAAGACTAAGCCAAATGTCTAATTTTCATAGATTGTACTTAAAGATCTGGCAAAAACATAATATGACTTATCAAATCTAAAACAGGATGTATGCGCTGCCTCCGCCAAAGCGATTGCGCTACAAGGCAGAACACATCCATCCTTCTATTCTAGAGTCTCCTTTGGAACTAGCTCAACAGGATGTAACGTTTGCACAGTTGATAAATATTCATATTTTCCAATTGCCTTTTACTTATGGAGGAACAATAAAAGAGCAGATAGATCTTTTAGATGTGACAAAGAACTAGAAAACTATTAATGTACTTGGTAAAAAAGAATGTGATTGTTAAAGTAATAAAAAGGAGAAAACCATAAAAAGTGAGTTATTGCTTCTGAAACACAAATTTTATTTTAGAAAATAAGTTTCAGGATTTAAAAGTATCAATTTCTCTAGTTTTTGGTTTGCTTAAAAATACAAAAAAATATTAAGAATGATGAGCTCTATTTATCCCCCAACCTCATAGTGCCATTCAAGATGTAGTTCTGTCCTTCCACAGATGAGATATCATTTCATATTCCACTAAGAACTCTTATGGTATTTCTAGCATTGAGGTTGGATATATGGGGAAAGAACATATGAACTCAGTATGAGTTTTAGAAAAAAATGCTTCTAAGTTGGATTATCAATTGGGGGTGGTTTGGTAGCCTTATTTATTAAATTTGTACTGCTCATTGCTGTACAGTGGTTAATTTCCATGGTTACAACCATGAGGGCTGAGCCTCTTGGGATTGATTACCTTTGCCAGATCCACTAGGGTATTTGCTTGGTCATTCAGTTTCCTCTGTTCCATCTTCACACTTCTCAATCTACAAGACAGACGCTGAAGTCAGAAAGGTCCTCTTGTTTCTCGGGCTAGGTTACTGCTTTCAAAGGGGCATGCACAAAGTCCACAAGAGCAAGTAACTGCATGGATAATGCCTGGTATTGGAGGGTAAAGTCCACACTGGTTATGTATCTGGTACAATGAGAAGCATGCTTCCCCAACACCGCAAAAAGAAAGGAGAGCAAGAGATGAGATGTCCTCAGGACAAGTAGGTACCAGGTAAGTGGAATTCAGGAAGACTCATCGGGATTGAACCACATGAGAAAAAGCCAAAACATTCCTTAAAGCCCCAGTATCGTGACAAATAGACATAGGAAGAAAGATGCAAAGCAACTGAAATTTCATCGTGTTGGAGCAATGAACACCTTCCTATGCCTACGTGACTAGATACAGGAATTAACCCTGTTTAGTCGGAAATGAATTGGGTTAGGTATTTGAACCTGATGAAACCACAGTGATAAGTGAGATTCTTGTTAACAAAAACCACTTTTATTCAACCAGCAGCAAGATAACTCCAAACATATCATTTTCTTACTCTGTTTTGCTTGACTTTACCTTAAACTGACAGCGAATTTGAACAGAGGACAGACCGTTTCATTGGGAGAATCTCTTTTAGCTTTCATTGTAGTTTTTAAGAAATGACAGATATATATATCTAGTGGGTAGACCATCTATTTTTAAGGTTCATTCTTGTTACTTTAAAATGTCCTTGCATGTTGATTGACAGTCACAAGGCCACTCTTAAAAACTCATTTTTCTAAATGAAGCTCTTATTTTTTAATTTATTTATTGTAGTACCCCAATAAATATGTATTCTATGGTTCTTAGGCTCAAGAAAGTAAGACTTTAAAAGAGAAACGTGGGTTATTGTTCTGTAAGCCAGCTATTCAAAGCCAGACTCAAAAGAAAAGAAAAGAACTCAGTTTCTCTGAGCTGTTTTGTAACAAACAAAAAAAGAAACCCTTATTTTCTTATTTCACTTGTGATTGATAATGAATCTTTTACTAAGTATGGCTTCAGTGGAAGAGAGTATTTTACACTTTTTAATTTAAATAGCATATAACTACATAGGAGAAATAAAAGATTCACAGGGCAAGATTTTACTGCCAGGGAGACTTTCCTAATTTGTTTACAGCACTTAGTGATTTCGTCTTGCACCCAGGACAGCCAGCATGTAGCTGAATCTGCTCCCCAGTGAAGATACAGCTCCTGCTAGCTAGAGTCTATATGGTGTCCATCTATAACACAGTCTTAAGTACTCTAAAATAGTTCAGATTTATCGATTGTTTGCAGTGTGTTCATTAGAAACTCAGAACCAAGTTAACTGGCTCCTTTTGATGTTACTGTAGAGATTAGAGTAAGGTCTAACCTGAAGGAAATCTATAAACACAAATTTAAATTCAATATATTGTTGACAGAGTTTTCTCTAAGCACCAAGAAAGGTTATAACTCTTTACTTATACCTTTTAAAACCCAGCAAAAGTCAAGCAAAAAGCATCTTAACCAGCTGTGGATCAGTGAAGACAAGAACAGAAAGGAAAAGCTGCAATGTTAGCTGGGGACTTCAATCACCCCAATTTGACTTTGTTTCCTCAAGTATAGAATGAAGTGTCAGATTAGGAGTATCCTTGAGTGCTGGAGGTATCATAAATGGACTTTAAGTGATACCCAAATAATACCTTAAATCTAAAACATATGGAAAGACAGCTTTTCCCTTTAACCACCATGAATGTCTGGATTATTACAAGAAATAAGTGTCAGGCAGGTCCTATCTTATCTCCACCTCCTGATTTGTTTTTTCTACAAGGGAGCAGTAAGATCTCGGCTTAGAGCTTTCTAGCCTATGGCTATAATTCAATGCCAGAATTAAAGTTGTCAGTTGACTATCTTTATGATGGGCTTACATCAAGTTTTCTTGTAACGTTTACTAATGCCTAGAGTTTAGAGCTCTGAACCAGATACCTCCAGAAATCTGTGAGTTAAGAGAGAGCCCTGAACTTGCAGAACAGGAGGAGGGGGAGAACGCTGGTTTTGAATAAAGTAGGAACTTTTTCTAAAGCACTTTAGTCCAGCGTCCTTCAGCTGGATTCAGCTATGACTGACAGTAGAATTTTGCCCGTGGTGTTTATTACTAACCTACAAAGCTATGTCAGATGATGTAGCTTTCTAGATTAGTAACGAATCCGATTGATTTATTTGTGATCTGACCCTGACTGGAACTCCATTAGTTCTTGGACTTAAATGATCTTGTCTTGCCCTCTGATCTGCCTGTGGCAGGGGACTGCCTTCTGAGACTGCCCATGAGGCTAGGCGAGCAGATAGAAACCTTGCTCGAGCTGCAGCTGCCAGAATAAAAGGTAACATGCACATGGATAGAACACTTTTTCCCCCCGCAAAAAGATTAAGAAACAGATGTTGCTTTCTTCCTTGTGAACTTCACTTATCACAGGAAAATATCATGATTTTGGATCACATTTCCATAGCAGCAATCAGACTACCAAAATTCACAAATAAAGGATCTGCTGGGTGCATGCAGCCAGTAGAAAACTCTGCAAATGTTGAAAGGAACAGCTCACACAACTTACTTCCGAGCTCTATTTTCATTTTGTTGAAATAAAAAGACAAAAACAAAAGAAAAGAAACTGTAAAGTATTCTGGAGCAAAACAACACAATGTGGTGTTCAGTTGTGCACAGGGGGCTCGATTCGTCAGCTGGAAGACCCTGCAGGATCTTGACATTGATTGGCACTATTCAATTCATCACCATCCTTTGTTGCCACTATGCTCTGCCTACCTGAAAGCACTTGGCTTCCTCTTAAACCAGAATTCAGAATGAAGAACGTGCGTAAAAGTCATGTTGGCCTCTTCATACTCGGTGTTCAAGGGAATAATAGGAAACACTTTGGCTTAGAATGATAGATATAAGGATTCTTTTGAAGAGGGAGCATGTCTTTTCCAGATCGGGGCTATTCGGAATCCCCTCTAATATAAATTATGCACATTAGCTTTCTTGGCTCTAGACAAGTTCGAGTTGATTGATGGATCCATGGTTGAGACAGAAGAATGAAAAAGTTAAAGCTGCTATCAGAAAAAGGGTTGAAAGTTAGAGAGAGAACACTTCATGGCATCGAGTGACAATTCAAAAAGACAAACACATTACTGAAAAGAGGGCACTGGTCTAGAGAGTGTAGCATCATCAGAGGCTAGAGAGGTCACATGTTGGGAAAGAGGCCATAAGGTATGGGAAAGAGAAAGAGCTGAGCTAGAGGGGTCTGGCAGAAGAGGAGAGAGCTGCTAAAATTGCTCTCAGGGAGAATCAGAGAGTAGCAAAAGCCAGATGAGCTCCAGAAAATGACTTGTGAGTTTATGTCCAGCCAGGTCTACTATACACAGTGCTGACAGATGATGCTGAGTGCCCTTGAGTCTGAGCAGTGGGCAGTGAAGGCCTGACCCTGAGGAATCGAGCCCTGTGTGCTGTCTTTCACGACATCACTCTACAACTTCCAATATGAAGTTAACGTGACAAGCGATTATGCACCAGTAGAATGATCTAGCCAAACCCAGCCCTTGTAACCAAACTTATTCTGCTGTAATTGTTCATAAACTTTAAGTATTCTCCACAGCAAAGGAAACCCAGCAAACCCCCAATGACTTACACAACAATTCTGAACAGTTGAATTTCATTAAACTCATCTGCTTTAGATGTACATATTGCATTAAAAAAGGCAAGAAAAGGATGATAATGGAAATGTCTGATGGAAGCAGAGGAATAATTAGGGGTGGCTTCTGTCCCACTACCCGGAGCAGCCAAAGAACTCCATATAAGCTCCTCCCACGAGCCCTTGCAATCAGGCTGACATGCCCCGCAGGACAAATATGCCACTTCCTTTTGGACAGTTCATAAAATCAGGTTCCTTGTACAGAGATGGTTTTTATAAATAATATTTTGTTAAAAAGAAACTTAAAGCAAAGCTAAATAATAAAATAATCAATAAATTTTTGCAGTGAATAAATAACAGAATATTCTTCCACATTAGCATGAATATGCTTATAACTCAAAGCACATGGCAAAAGACACTAAAGAGCCACCATATCCATAGTTACAGGACTGCATTACAAAATCTACTGGTGCATGCTTTGTTTTTTTTTTATTCAAAAATTTATCAAAGATGCAAATCCAATATGACTGTAGTTTAGGTAGTTTCACCGACAGGCACACAATACGAAGCATGGTTATAGCACGTGTATATACTTACTCCTGCTTCATCTCACCGTCTTTACCTTTGGGTGTATCCTCTCACACCCAGAAAGGGAAGTTTTCTATCATGCTTGGGCAAAATTGACTACCAAGAAACACTGAAAGTACAAAAATGATCTCTCCATGGCTTGCTGTAGTGGCGTCTGTTAATGTTGGGGTTCCCGTGTCGAATGGATTTAGAGCACATGCATTTCCTAAAGAGCCCTTTCTAGGGGAGCCCTCCGAGGAAGTGGGTGTCTAGATGAGGAACCCAGGAAGAATCCGAGTACATCTTGGGGTCTCACCCTCTACTACAGAGAATGGAAGGAATGCACCCTCTGGGCTGCGGCTCCTGGATTGGCCCTGGGTCAGAAAGGGAACTGAACTCCAAGGAGCAAGCTCCTGCTTTGGGAGCCAACTCTAACATGATTCTACTTCTTGTTTCCCCCTGACTTTTAACAGAATAATTTTAAAATTCTAGCTCTGTCATTTCCTTCCAGGGTTTGGAGGAGTGGTGCGGCTATATGCCTCGGCGAGTCACAGAGTTAGAGAAATCCCATCCCCTTCTAAGGAAAGTGCGTTGGTGGCAATACGGCGCATGAGTGAGTGGCTGCGAGCAATAATGATAAACTATTCTACCATATGTGCAAAGTGTTCTCTATTTTAATCCCAGAGTTACTTGTTTTTTTTTTTTCCTTTTTGACTAGTGGAGGTTTCAGTTCCACAGAAGTATGCATGCGAGCATCATTATAGGCACATTATAGACTCAGCGGGACACCTTAATATGCTCACTAAGCAGGGCAGAGGCTGGACCAGGGAAGAATTAGAAGATGAAAGTCCAGATTTTTCACAGGAGGTTAGTGGTACCATGTTGCCTATGAATTAACTAAATGCGTAAAATAAAAATCTCAGATTCACAGCTTTCCTGACTGGTGTACTGGCTGGATCTGAGAAGGCTAGTGGTATGGCACAGGCAAAGACCTAATGGCTCCCCACATTTCCACTGCTACCCTGCTGTGTCTCACAAGGAAAGCCACTTTCGTGAGCCACAGATGTGACCACGAATAAAGGGCATGAGGAGCAAGTCTGCTGTCACAGTGGATACCCACAAGGGCAACACTTACAGTTAAGACAATGCCATCCTGGAAAGGTCTGTTTCTCAGTCATCATTGAATCTTATGAGGTACAGACAGTTATCTTAAAAGACTCTAGTAATTGTATAACAAAGACAGGCATGAAGGCCTTAAGTCAGGTAAATAATAGTAAACCAATAAGCAATGCTAAACTCCATAGTGAACATATAGATAATCCCCAGATATTTGATTAAGAAGTCATTGAATATTGTAAAATTAAGACAATTAAATATACTATGTTATATAAAATGTAAAAATCCAGATGGATCATATAATGTCCCCTCCCTCCAAGATTCTACAGTGGATACAAGCTGAACATTTCTGGTCAAACTATATAAATAAATACTGTAATTAAATATAATTCTACCAGAAATTATGGCCTCTGTAACAGAAATCATGGCCTCTGAAGAAAGATATTTTGATTAACAAGCACAATTTTCAGCCATAAAAAAACCTAAACTTTTCTCCTCTGGGGTCCATTATTAGATTTTGTGGTATCTCCTGGAAGCAAACATGACAGTGCCCTTTTCTTTTCCTCCCTCACAAGAAAGGACCCGCAAGCACAAAAATCAAAAGCAAAGGCTAAGAAGTAGAACAAGATAGAAATGAAAACAGGTACTTACTGATGAATAGCTTGCAAGAATTTCCGTTGATGCTTTCTTACTTTTGCGTGGTCGATCTTTTTCACGAGCTTTGTGTTTTTGTAGATTAACCACGTTTCCCTGAGTACATTGGCGGCTGCGTTTTTCACCTGTTTAGGAAACACAAGAAAGGCCATCGCTACACCCTCAAGCAGATTCCCCGTACTCATTTGAGGTTGTGTTTTTCATCCCAAGAACCACAGTGAACTGGAGCTTTAGAAACTGCTACTCAAACGCCTGTTTTTCTAGTATATCTGCCTTCACGCAAGAATTTCCGTCTGTCTGGGAACACTTAAGTGAAATATTAGGGAGATCCTACTGATCTTTTTCTGTGTTACACTCTACCTGTTCTTACAAGAAATTATATTTTTATTCAATACTCATTTAAAGATAATTCAGAGATGCTGAATTTCCCACTTCCACAGCGACTCCTCTCTCCATCCTCTTTATTTCCCCGGAGAAGAGCAAAATGTCAAATACCAAGGTCAATCTTGCCTTTTGCAAGCTCACCCGGGCTTTCTGGCTGTGCAGTGTAGCCAAGGCATGTTTCCATGTGTGAGTTCACCTCATGCACGTAAGCTCCCAAAATAACTGGTGTATTTGCTTGTTAGCACACTTTCACTTGTAGGGATGCTATCATGAATTCATGGGAAAGCGAAACACAAGGACAGACGTGACTGTCCCAGTGTAACTGCTCCCAACGAAGGCTAGTCACCTTATCTAATTACATGCTTTCTGATTAAAATCTCCAGAGGTCCTGGGAACTGATAGAGATCAAGGCAGGGTAGATCTCTGCCGGGCTCCACTATGGAACCTAGAAAACAGAGCCAATTTCTCCAACTAATTTGCTACTTACTTACCCTAAGAAGTTTTCCCATTTAATACCCTTGAGTGAAGAAAGCCACAGGCTGGTTGGGCACAGGGTGGAGGAAGACAACTCAGGATGGGCAGTGATGGAGGAAGAGTAAAATTCAAGCTAAAACTGGGAAATGGATCTTGGGTCTACAGTAAGCAAGTCAGGTCCAGTGCCTAATGAGCCTGTTGGAATTTGATTTTCTCTAACATGAGCATGCTAGAGATGATGGTTACTGAAGTCCTGTTATCTTGTTTTATAATAAGAAGCTGCCTTAGAATAAACACCATAACTAGTTTACAGCTATATAGTACTCTTGAGTTTGTACTAAGATGAGTCTGTCCTTATTTGCTCTTAGTTTCCCTTAGACATCACTGAAGATTTTGAAATTCTTACTTGAAGTTAAAATTTTCGATGGATTCCACTTAGAAATTCCATAAACAACTAACTCAAGTGTGTTCCCAGCAAATGACAGTCATTAAGTTGATGGCTTTGCATAAAATCTTGAATAGATGAATATTAGAGGGGGCTATGGTCACATGTTGGGCCAAGTACGTGATTGAGGTTTCAATTGCAAAGCAGTTCCACGTCTAGGAAACAGTGGCGAGATGACGTTGTTAATGCACCCACCCACGGAGACAATGGGGCTGATCTATTGTGAGCTCACCAAGGCCAGCTGGACTGCGACTGAAAAAGCATGGGATAAAACCGGACTCTCTGAAAATGGCAGACAATGAGGGCTGCTGAGAAGCCAAGGACAATGGCACTGGGTTTTGATCCTACTTCATGTTCTGGCTTTGTGGGAGCCTAGCCAGTTTGGATGTTCACCTTCCTAGACCAGGATGGAGCGGGGAGGACTTTGGACTTTCCACAGGGCAGGGAACCCTGACTGCCCTTCAGACTGGAGAGGGAGGGGGAGAGGAGTGGGGGGAGGGGGAGAGGAGAGGGAGGAGGGGGGAAGAGAGACGGGGAGGGAAATGGGAGGCGGGGAGGAGGCGGAAATTTTTTTTTCAATAAAAAATTATATTAAAAAAAAAGTCAATGGGTCTCTTGTCGAACGCGACTTTGGGAACCTGAACAGCCTTTTAGTAAGAAGGCAACAAGACTACCAAAAGAGAACCTTCTTGGTCAGAACTAGGAGATGCTCAGAGGAGCATGCGATGACTCCAGGATTGCATCTGAACTAATAACCATGCATGGAAATGCATTTCCATTTCTAGATCTCTGAAAAGAAGCATCATCCCAGGTACCCAAGCAGCTCTTCACTTTAATATTTTCTCCAGTCGTCACATTAGAAACACTCATGAGTTCTGAGAATGGAAATAGGAATTGAAAAAAAAATAAGAGGAAACTGGAGAGAAATAAAAGACGTTTGGGACAGGGAGTGGGGAGATGTCTCAGTGGATAAAGAGGTTTGCTGTGCAAGCCTGGCAAACTGAGATTCAACCCAGGAACCTATGTACAATCGAAAGAAGAGCACTGACTCTACAATGTTTTCTTCTGACCTCCAAACACACACCATAGCACATGTAGTACCCTCTATCATACTACATAAAAATTATAATTCAAAAGGTATTTGGAAGTAGCAAAGTCAGGCTAAAAACACCATACACAACTGAGAGGCTTTGATCCCATAGTAGACTCTTGAAGTACTGTTAGCTCTAGGGTCTGAAGTATGGGCAAAGCAACAGAAATTCATGTCCCCCCTTCATAAATGAATCTATACAAATATGAATTTGTAATAAAATAACTTACTGTATTGGAAATACTAATCAATGTTGCTCTTATTTGTGTTTTGAAACAGGGTCCTACTAAACTGACCTGGTTGGCCCCAGTGGATCTTCTTTTCCCTTTGGACCAACATGGAACTGCAAGTATGCTTCACTAAGAAGATCCTTTTTGTACTTAGAACTAAATCAAGAATAAGGTAAATGCTGAAAGTTGGAAACTTGCCTGAAGAATTCTATTGATTCTTTTGTAGGCAGAGTTACCAAATGACAATGCATTTAATTATCTCAATGACAGCCTGATGAAATTCTACTTTGGGAAGCAAGGACTGCTACAAGATGTTACAAGATAATTTTTAGGTATTTTTGACTTTGGTATTTTGATGTTTCAAGTGACTATCCAAAAAGCTAAAAGTATAGTCTAATAAAAAATATTTTCCTTTTCTAGCTTTCTACCTTGATGTCATGACTGTGAGCAGGCTGCCTGAGTTCTCTGTGTCATGGCTTCCAAACTGCCTCAAATAGCCATAACAAGGCATCCCTCATGAGCCTGCTAATGATGAAGTAAGCTCATACATGGGTCACACCTGGACAGATTATTGTTTTGTTTACTTCTAATAATTGGAAGGTGATCTTCATTCTGGATGCTATGGCATTTTTTGCTGTATCTGTGATGACCTTCAAATCATAGAAAGGGCAGTTTATATTTGTAACACCTGTGTCTAGAATATAGACACAGACAGTTTATATTTGTAACACCTGTGTATAGAATGCAGC
Organism: Alexandromys fortis; assembly: GCF_014885135.2. NCBI lineage: Eukaryota > Metazoa > Chordata > Mammalia > Rodentia > Cricetidae > Alexandromys > Alexandromys fortis. The sequence continues at coordinate 9,180,622 of NW_026067946.1, forward strand.
CACACTCATAGAAGTTCAGCACTATTTCGTCCAATGACCTTACCATAAGATTCCCGCCTTCCACAGGCAGTGTGTTCTTTTCCACCCAACCTAATACCGATTACTGTGCTGAAATGTTGAATATACCTACTTGTCTAGATTTATGAGATCTACTTTTATGTAATTACTTTTATCTGTAATTGAGCTGAAGTTAGGTATTCTATTTGTAAAATGGGAGAAATGGAACCAGCTCCAGGAGCTTTGCTGTTTTCAATCTATGACATCTCTGCTTCTGAAGTCTCAGTGAAAAACTGTATTTCCTGATGTGTGAACACAAGACAGTGGGATCCTATTGCAGGATGTGAGGGTGTCTACTTACTCTTTTGGTCAGCTGAGTATCCATCATGAAATTGTGCACATGCTTTTCTGCTTTGGTAAGTTCTAGCTTTCTTGCCACTACGGCTACCACCAGGGCTGTGCAACCTGCACCCTAAAAGCAAGGAAAGAGGAGAACCCCAAGAATTAATTAATACTTTTGATTCCAGTCACAATAGAGATTGTTTTGTATCAGATGCATTGATTTTCTCAAGCAAAAACAAATGATACTTTTCAGTGTTTTCCCTATGTATCACAGAAAAAATATATGGGTAGCAACAGTAAGCAATGTTCCTTTAAGGTGTAAAATCCTAGTTTACCTATTTTTAAAACTAAAGCAAAATAATGAATAAAACAAGATTTTACCACAAGGAATAAATAGCTAAAATCCAACTTCCTGAATTTTCAGACATAAATTTTCGGTAAAAACAGGAAATCTGTTCTACACCTATAATTATAAAAGCATATTAAACAAATTAACATAAGCACATGGACTAGAAATGAAGATTTAAAAAAACTACTAGTTCAGAATCTTTGCTTGAGATGAGACCAGCAGGCTTTCAGGTGAGTGGGTGGCTACCCAAGAGGAATGAGAGCAGTAGACTGTCATGTATGGAGACTGTGGCATGAGTGTGACAAGGTCATAGACAACAAATGCAGTGATGGAAGTCAGGAGAGCACAGGACATGATGCACAGAAAGCCAGGAGATACCTTCCTTTGGAGAAGCAATGACGTTGCCTTTCAAATCATGGCCCATTGAGATTATCTTTGATAAAACGGTGTAGGAGACACTGGGTGGTACCCCAAGAATTCTAGACCTCTCTTTCTACAGTCAAGGTGCATTCACCCTGAGTTGTGAAGGACGGCAGTGCCATCTTTGCTGAAACAGATCAGGGCCACATGCAAGGCTCCATGCTGCAGCCACCTCATCAGCCAGAGGCCCAGCAAACCTACTTGTAAGTAAGCAGTCATGGCAGTGGTTGTGAAGGGAGGCCATTGCTCCTGACATGAGAGGCAACAGAGCAATAAAGTGGGGAAGCCAATTTCAACACACACGTACTAGAGGAGAAAAGGGCAGGGAACATGGGAACCAATGTAAGAGGCACATACACAGCAGGAAGACACAATACTGCTGCCTCTTTCTGTACTCTTGAATCTCAAGTAGTTTCTCGTAACATTCCCTTGATTTCACCAGAGGGTAGAGTGCTCCCAGGATAGACAGTTGAAGCTAGTCTCGAATTTCCATAAGGTAGTATACTTTTCCTCATTACCAATAGGCCTAAAATTCCACATTAAAATGGCAAGTTGGTGGCTTCAAAATGCACCAGTTTTATCTTAAATAGATAATACTGGAGAGTAATGGTTATGTAACTTACTGCCCACTTCATCTGTCTCCTACGGCGCTCACTCTTGAGAGCCACTGAGTTAAACACACACATACACAGACACACACACATGCACACACACCCCTCATAGATTTTAAAGAAAGCTTACAGTTTTATTTTGGGCAACATTTACAGCTGTCTTTGGTCATGGGGAGCCTGTGGGCCACAGGTTAGTTAAAATTTATTTGAAAAACATTTAAAGATGGAACACAATGTTTAAAAGGCAAGTTATACAATGGCTTCATTTTTCTTTCTAAATGGACCACATTGGGAAATAAAAATAAAAATAAATTAAAAAATAAAAAATTAGGAAAGAAGTCCTTTTGTGAGGAGAGGTTATCTCTGAGGGTTTGAAGTTTTAGGACTGGTTTTGCTGTTTGTGTTGTTAATGACCAACAGTTGGTACTGCACCCAATCTACTTACCCAGCAAGACTCCCCACATTCTTATCCAGGGTCTAACCCAGACTGTAATACCTACCATCATCTATAGGTCCCATCTATTCAGCATCTAGACTCTCTACCAAGTCAGATCCTTCACACCATTCTCCCGAGTCTAGCCCTGAAGATCTCCCTGACCCTTCCTATCCAGGCTTTCATCCTCATCCACTCATCCAATACCATGGCCTCTTGCCTTCCCTGCCTACATCAGAAGCATTTTCTGGACTTCAAGGACCCTCTCTGCCTTTACCCCAAACCCCAGGCTCTACCCATGCCACATCCAACCTTTCCACCTAGCCAGATCCACCTTCACACCCATTCCCAGGTTTGGTTGAGAATACACATCCTGTACACTAGCCCAGTTCCCTCTGTCTATCTGGCTTGATTCAACACAAAGAATTCACAACCTTTAGGCCCAACCCACCCATACATCCTTGCTTCCCCAACAATTTATGCACATCAACCTTAAAACTAAAATGCAACTCCACATACCAAGGACTCTTTGCAAAAATACAAAATATGAAAGAGCAAGCCAGTATCTTCTCTCCATGATAATTGCCATGAAAACTGCCCAGATGAACCATAGGGCACAGAATTTAAAAGAACAATCAATCATAAACTTTCTCAAATAACCCAAGAAGTTTAAGGATAATACAAAGAAACAAGCCAATGAAATTAAGGAGAATAAACTTAATGTCTGAGTAAGGCACAGGAAAACACAGACATAAGGGTAATGGAAATAAAGAAGACAATCCAGGACTTAAGTACAGAATTCAGTAAGGAGATAGAAACACTGAAAAGGACTCAACATGAAATGAAGGTGGAACTGAAAACCCAATAACTAAACTAGAAAACTCAAAGGAAGCCTTACATGTAGAATGAGGCAAGCAGAGAAGATATCAGGACTTGAAGATAAAGTAGAGGATTCCAAATAAGAAATGTGAAAAATTTTAATAAAACACAGGAAAGGAACAAACAGGGATTGTGAGATACTGTAATAAAAAAAAGAGAAAAAAACAAATCTTAGAATTTTAGGCAGAGATAAGGGATAAGAACCCCAAGTCAAAGACATACACCAGCTCTTCAACAGTATCTACACACCTATCCAAATTAAGGAAACACACACCAATAGAGATCCAAGAAGCATACGGAACACCAACTAGACAAGACCTGAAACGATAATCCTCATGGAGCATCATAGTTAAAACACCCAGTATAAAGAACAGATCATAGTTAAAACACTAAATATAAAAAAACAAAGAGTGTGTTGATAGTTTCTAGAGGGGAAAAAAAAAACAAAATGGAAGTCACATATACAAAAACTCATTAGAATAACAGCTGATTTCTCAACTGAAAACCTGAAGAGGCTGGAATGATGCATTCAAGTCCCGCAAGAATATGAACCTGTGACAGCCACCCTAGACTAATAGAACCACCAAAATTATCTGCCATAATTGGAGGGGAGAAAAACAACTAAGATATAAACAACCTAAATATATTTATATTCAACAAATCAAATCTAAAGAAAATACAAAAAGCAGTATTTTAGGCTGGAGGGAGGAATGATTCTAGTAGAGAGACAGTGGAAAGTGGAGAGGCAATAGTTATGAAATCACAAAGTAGCACTAAGAATACAAACCATAGCTGGGGCCATCCTTGTGGATTCCTGGGAATGTCCCTAGCACCAGGTTTCTCCCTAATCCCACAACGGCTCCCTGTATCAAGATGTCTCTTTCATTGCTCTCCCTTTCTGTGTCCCTCCTGCAACTCGAGCATCCTGTTCCCTCTGTTCTCATCCTCCATCCTCCCACCCCCAGTTTACCCAGGAGATCTTATCTATTTCCTCTTCTTAGAGCTATCTTTGTATGTCCCTCTTAGGGTTCTCCTTGTTACCTAGCTTCTGTGTGGCTGTGGATTGTAGCTTAATTGTCCTCTGCTTTTGCTTTACATCTAATATCCACTTATGAGTGAGTACATACTGTGTTTGTCTTTCTGGGTCTGGGTTACCTCACGCATGATGATTTTTTTTTTCTAGTTCCATCCATTTGCGCACAAATTTCATGATGGCTTTTTTTTTTTTTTCCAACTGAGCAATACAGGAATCCACAAGAATGATCCCAGATAAGATTCCACTAGCAATAGTGGAAAGGGTGCCTGAACTGGCCTTTTCCTGTAAAGAGATTGGTGTCTATCCTAATTGTAGTCATAGGACCTTCATCCAGTAACTGACAGAAGCAGATGAAGAGATCCATAGCCAAGCACTGGGCTGAGCTCCTGGAGTCCAGTCCAAGAGAGGGAGGAGGGATTATATGAGCAAGGACAGTGCGGCATGATCATTATGGGGAAACCCACATAGAGAGCTGACCCTGAGCTAGTGGGAACTCACGGACTCTGGACTTGGGACTGAACTAAGCTCTCTGTGGGTGACAGTTATGTGGCTTGGTCTGTTTGTGGGGTCTCTGGCAGTGGGACCTCGTATATGAGCTTTTTTTATTTTTTATTTTTGGAGCCCATTCCTTATTGTAGGATGCTTTGCTCGGCCTCTATGCAGTGGGGGAGACCTTGATCCTGCCTCGCCTCAGCTAGATGTGCTAGACTTTGTTGATTCTTCATGGGAGACCTTACCTTCTCTGAGGAGAGGATGGGGGATGGGAGGGAGGACTGTGGTTGATATGTAAAATGAATAAAAAATAAAGAATACAAAAAATAATACCTGAAATCAACAGCACAAAGACTACAAGTAACACACATTCAATATATTCAAATATCAATGACTTCAACTCTCTAATCAAAAGATACAACAAGCCTATTAAGTGGATCAAAAAACAAAATCCATCTATCAGTTGTCTACAAGACACACTTCCTAGTTTTAAAGAGAGGCACATTCTTAGAGTACAAGGATGGACAACAGTACTCCAATCAAATGAAAGCAGGAAGCAGGTGGGCTATCCTAATATCTGAGAAAACACTTCAAACAAAAACCAATCAGAAGAGATGTAGAGGGATACTTCATCCTAATCAAGGGAATAGTTAACCAAGAAGACATAGATACACCAACCTCTGGTTCACCTAATTTCATTTAAAAAACGTATCACTAAATTTAAAGACACAGATTAATATCAACCCATTAACAGTAAGCGATCTTGGTACCCACTTTATCCAATAGACAGGGAAACATCAGAACTAATTGACAGCATTATATCAACTGTACTTAACAATCAACCAGGTGAAAAGGAAGCCTATAGAATGGGAAAGACTCTTGGCTAGCGGGACATATGATAGAGGATTAATATCCAGAATATACATAAAGAACTTAAAAAACAAATTGATAATGATAATAATAATATTTATTTAAAAATGGTCTCAGGGCCTGAACAGAGAGTTCTCAATTGAAGAAAAATTGGCTAAAATGTAAATACAAGCTCCTTGGCAATTAGGAAAATACAAATCAAAACAATGTGGGGGTTTCATCTTACCAAAAGTCAAAATGGCACAGATCAACAGCTGACAAGAGCTGGAGGTAGCATGGGGAAAGGGAAGTCTCAGTCACTACTGTCGGGATGTAAGCTGGTGCAGCTAGCCTAGAAGTCAGTGTGGAGAAGTCTCAGGAAGCGAAAAATAAATCTACCATATGACCCAGCTATACCACTCCTTAGCATATGCCCAAGGGACTCAACATCCTACTCCACAGATAAGCAGTCAGCCATGTTCATTGCTGCTCTATTCACAATAGCTAGGAAATGGAAACAACCCAAATGTCCTTCAACCAATGAATGGATCATGAGACTATTATACATACACAATAGAATACTATTCAGCTGTAAAGAAAAACGATGAAACCATCAACCTTGTAGGCATATGGCCAGAACTAGAAAGATCATACTTAGTGAGGTAACTCAGATTCAGCAAGAAAAGCATCACACGGTCTCTCTCTAGAATCTCTCGTTTCGTTTTTTGATTTCTGTACATATCTGGAGCAACAGTGGAAGACAGGAAAGAAAACTGAACTATACAGAAGGTTTTATGTCAGCTGGACACAAGCTAAAGTCATCTGACAGAAGAGAACCTCAAGAAGATGGTTCTAGAAGATCTAGCCAAGCTTGCAAGGCATTTTCTTAATCAGTGATTGACAGGGAGGGTCCGTTTCATGGTGGATGGCGCCACCCCTGGGCTGGCGGTCCTGCGATCTCTAAGACAGTAGACTGAATAAGGCGGTGAAAGAAGGGGTAGACAGACTGTAAGAGACAGAGGATCTGGAATTGGATACGAAACTCTATCTCCCAGTATTATCAGAAGCTCTATCCACAAAGTCTCACTAATATGGCTATCTAAACTTGAGCTAAGGGAGGACACAATAGGCTAACCTGGGTATGGGAAAGGTGAGGACTCAGCCCTACAGAAAGAGTAATCACTTTCTCTTTCAGCTGCCAAGGAAGGCTGAGAGGGGGAGAAGTCATCTTCCCCAGGGAATATCACACCAATTAGGTATTCAGCACCAAATGGCCAGCCCTGAAAACACATATACAAGTAATGTTATATGGCCCGAGCAGGTTATATTCAAGAATATACACATATATACATATATGCATGTAACAACAATTAATGAAAAAGGAGGTCATGCATTTAAAAGAGAGAAGAGGGGTACTTGGGAGGTTCTAGAGGGAGGAAGATAAACAGGGAAATAATATAATCTAAAAAATGCAAGAAAAAAAGAACTTGCCAGCCTCTATAAAAAATTATACTCTGTATGAATAGTCAAACATTCAAAAAATGAAATAAATTTGTGCCTTAAGAAAATATATAATCTTACTATTAAATATAGTTATAAAAGCTTTAGCAAATTCAATTTACAGAACTCTATTGTAAGTTTAACAGAATTTTTCATTTTTATTTGAAAGAATAAATATGACTTAGAACTGAGTTGTGGAACCTGAGAATGCACTATTGCAAGAAAGAGAAGAGGAAAGTGAAATGTAGATACACTTGTTCACCTTGCTAGAGCCTGATAATTACAATCACAGAGCCATGGCTCCATTAAGCAGATACTTTTTACATCAATCTATCAAATCTGGGTTTGATAATCCTCTTTCACCTAGTTATGTGAAGCAAGTGGTACCACCAAAAAGGAAGAGCTATAACCACAGAAAGACCCAGACATTGCCTAGTTAGTCCTTGGCTTTTAAGATCCATTGAAATCTGAGTTAAGTTGTAATTCAGTTGTGAACCTGAATTAGCAATGAATTCATTTCATTCCCTCAACCCCACACCGTGATATTGATATCTATATTAAGTATCACATATTTTCTCATTTATTATCATTTCTGTACTCATGATACATTGTATTTCAAAAGGAATGTCAATTCACCTAATTTTATCAGGTAAACTCTTAAAAGTATGAAAATTCACCTATTGAGCACTATAGATAAATATCAAATAAATTACCATTGCTCCTTTTCAATAAATGGTTTAACTTTTTTTTTTTTTTTTTGAGACAGAGTTTCTTTGTCTAGCCCTGGCTGTCCTAGAACTAGCTCTTTAGACCAGGCTGGTCTTGAACTCACAGAGACCCACTTGGGTGCCACCACCACCCAGCTGACTTTTTTATATATAAGACACATGTCTGTTTGGAACTGCACTAAGGTCCTCAGCAAAAGCAGTATACACTCTTAACCACCGAGCCTTGACTCCAGCCCAATTAATAGTGTAACTTTGAAATCAGTCGTTCATAGCCTTGATCAGGAACTAGACTCACTTGGAGATTTTGTAAGAACCGCACCGTTGAGACACAGCATCTGCAATCTACTCAGTCCGGCAGTATATGATTCCCTGATAGCCTGTGCTTTAGATGAAGGAGACTATGAACAACATACAGCAAGCCACAGCAACACCTTAAAAAGAGCGAAAGCTCCTTGGGTTATTTCACTTGTGAAGTTATTAGAAACATGCAAGTCTGAAGTGTGACGGATGTCACAATATTCTGTGCTCCGTGATGGCAATTAAAGAGGTTTTAGGGCTAGATCCTCATGAAAGAAAGGAACAGACTCGGGGAAGAAACATCTGCACCTTTGCTGTTGGCTTTTAAACTTTAGCCACAAAGTCCAAAGAACAGCCTCAGACAATGCTGGACTGATGATTCACTAGCCACGGGCCCCCTCCCTCTTCCCAGGCTAGCACTTGCTAGACCATCACAGGCACCTGTTGCTGATTTGTTTTCTCTTGCTCCTCAGTGGGGGCAGCCAGGCTTCTTTAATAATCCGAGAATGTGAAAATCGAGGGGCTCTTAACTGCTACAGGCAGCCATGAGAGCGCTGTTGGCACAAGACAATGCATTTTTTTTTCTCCCTGGGCAGGTGGCTACTGCTGAGATCCTTCTGGAAAGAAATCAAAATCCTAATAGGAGTGGAAAATCACTGGCACCAAGAGCCTTGGGAAGCATTTTTTCCTTGCGCTTATTCTGGGTTCTCCTCTTCCTGTTGATGGCCCATTTCTTGATGAGTGCTCTATCACTCATCAAAGACTTGTGCTTTAAAATGAGCACCTTGGGAGCAAAGCAGAGAAGCAAGCGCCCCAACAATTTGTATAATCTTCCAACTGTTACCTATACTTTTCATCCCATTATCCTAACTGTATGCTTGTGAGCTGCACCCAAAGAGGCACTCAGAAACCCACTTGTTGCAGTCAAATATGGTGGGGACACCTGTAAAACCTGGCACCTGAGGAGGCAGGAAGAACAGGAGTTCAAAGTCATCCTCAGTTACGTAGTGAGTGAGATGGAGGTTGACCTGGGTATTGGAGAGAGACCCGGTCTTAAAAAGCCAAAAATAAAATAAGATAAAATAAATAAAATCAGAAAAGAAGGAGGAAAAGGGAAAACCTTTTAATTTAATACAAAACCTTCACTTAAATACAAAGCTATTGTTCCTTATGTTTCAGTGTTGCTTGAATTAGAGAAACTATAAGCTGATACCTACCTAGGTTCTTAGAGCATCATAAGAGGACTTGATATATACATATACGTGTGTGTGTGTGTGTGTGTGTGTGTGTGTGTGTGTGTGTGTAGAATTATGTTTCAAAAAACCTTCAACTGTTTAATTTTTGGAGTTATGCAGAGCAGAGCTGTTCAAGTCAGAAAGTTTTCAGAGTTCAAGGAGAATTCCTGGCAGCAGGCTGTCGTAACTGAGGCAATGGTAGATTGCTACGTTCTACTCGGTGTCTATTTGAGGGCTATTCTGTTTCATAACGTAAGAATGGAAGTGTGGTTTGTGCATTTTCTCCAGTGCTTGTCACCAGCACAAGCCATGTAGAAACAGTTGGGACTAACATATGTTCCTCCCTGGAATGAAGATCCCTGTATGCCTTTAAGACGATGAGTCATGGTATTTTCACCAAAGTTAGGGAATAAATCCTGGCTTCTCTTCTCCCATTTTAATGTCTGTTTTTTTAATGGAAAAAAAAAAAAAAAACAAAGCAAATCACGAACCTGCCTTTTGGTCACCTAAATCTAACCTGAAGACAGCGTGTTTCTGACCCCATATAATAAAAATAAGAGTGTAAGTTTTTCCTTTCTTACATAAGTTATCATCTTTTCATCTAACAAATCGAGTGCTAAATGAGAAAGAAAACTGGAGAAGTAAGGGTGTGGGGCAGAGTCAATTTGTGTAAGAAGAGCAAGTACAAGAGAAGCAGTACTAATGACCCTGACCCTGAGCCAGAACAAACTTAACTGAAAGTTAGCATAAGTTGCAACCCATCCCCAACACCTGGAAGGTACTCACTAGGGATAGATGAAACGATAACTCCCCCCCCCCCCACCCCCGTCCACCAACAGCCCACAAAAGTATCCGATATTCTGACATCTAGGATGCAAGAGAAGTTGAGGAGGTCTAACTCCCCAAGACCGTTCCTCAATTAATGATGGAAAAATTCAAAAGCATGATGTTGTCATTCCAGGCCACATAGTGATGGTGGATCCTCTAAGAGCTTCCAAGCACCATGTTCAAACACTACTTTGGGATAAAAAAAAAAATGAAACTCCTTTGACAGAGCACTGCAGAAAGATTTAAACTATTGCTTATAAACAGGCATCTTCCAAAGATCAAACTTAATAATGGAATTCATGATTTTTGTTTTTAATTCCAGAATACCTGCCACTACGGTGAATGGCCTGATAAAACCACTAATGGTCAAAGTATTTCAGGCTCAAATTATCCTCGTGTGGTTTGTATAACAGTTCATTAGAGTGCAAACAGCATTTTAATGATAACCAAGATTTACTAAAAATACGCTCCTTAAATGTCATGTTTAATCTAAAAATGAACAGAAGCCCTTAACTTTTACTTTATGTGCATGAGTGTTTGGTCTGCATATATGTTGGTATACCATGTGTATGCCTGGTGCCTGCAGAAGTCACAAGAGGGCACCAGATTCCTTGGAACTGGAGTTACAGATGGTTGTAAGTCACCATTTGGGTGCTGGAAGTGAACCCATGTCCTCTGTAAGAACATGGAGACATCGTTCTAACCTTTAACTTTCATTTTAATCTATCACTTCATATATCAGTTTTTCAAGAAGAAGGTAAACAATTATTTGACATTATCACCTGCTTTTGTATTTCTGAGGTTCACCGATTCAATAGTTAAGAAACATAAATGTATTTTACTGCCCTTGCCTGACACAAATAATTATGCTTTCATAATAAATATCTAAAACAATCAATTTTGGCAAATAAAATCCTCCAAATCACCCACGTTTAATATTACAACCAATTAGAGTGTAAAGACTTTCTCAGGTCATGAAAATAATTTCCTCTATCAAAAATGTCCTTCCTCTGATTTTCTTCAAATCACGTTGGCAGTGCCACTGGAGGTCAGAGATCTGTTTCAAGTCTCCTCCTAAGGAAGTGTGTGGGAATGCGTGTGTGTGTAGAGGGTGTTTTAGTCTGGGGAGAAGCCCACTGGACTAGGAAATTCATCTTTGTGATTTGCTAGGTCAACTCATTCCTGTAACCTTGGGCTAGAAAGAAGGAAGTACTGCCAGAAACTGGTCATCAGCACTGAGTCACTGTGCATTTAAAGCTCCTTACTGGAAAGGGTGCAGTGTGAGCTCAGGTCCTTACAGTGTCAAGGGTGGCTCCAACAACTAAAGTCTTGCGGGGTTAGAAGACTGAGATGGTTATGTGCTGGCAGGTCACAACTCCTGAGCACCTGTCGTGTTCCTTATAAAAATTATCTGTGAGGTAAGAATTCTAGGAAGAACTAGACTTCTGGCTAAGGAATTGATCAGGAATTTAGTTTTCCTACTGAAAAAGTCCAGAATTTCTCCTTTTCTATCAGCATAAAATGCACTACTTCATGAACATAAACATACACTACTTTCAATGGGCCTTATGGGATGGGATTCAATGGGACCTGGAGCTAATTCATTGCTCTAGTTCAGAATGAATGCCTTTGAACTGAGTTCAGAGAGTGCTCACTCTGAACTGACACCAAGACATCCAGAAAACTTGATGTTCATGGAATTGCGATCTAGTGTTCTCATGGAATTACTATCTACTGTTCTCATGGAATTACTATCCAGTGTTCTCATGGAATTACTATCTACTGTTCTCATGGAATTACTATCCAGTGTTCTCATGGAATTACTATCCACTGATCTCATGGAATTACTATCCAGTGTTCTCATGGAATTACTCTCCAGTGTTCTCCTGGGATTACTATCCAGTGTTCTCATGGAATTACTATCTACTGTTCTCATGGAATTACTATCCAGTGTTCTCATGGAATTACTATCTAGTGTTCTCATGGAATTACTATCCAGTGTTCTCATGGAATTACTATCCAGTGTTCTCATGGAATTACTATCTACTGTTCTCATGGAATTACTATCCAGTGTTCTCATGGAATTACTATCCACTGATCTCATGGAATTACTATCCAGTGTTCTCATGGAATTACTCTCCAGTGTTCTCCTGGGATTACTATCCAGTGTTCTCATGGAATTACTATCTACTGTTCTCATGGAATTACTATCCAGTGTTCTCATGGAATTACTATCTAGTGTTCTCATGGAATTACTATCCAGTGTTCTCATGGAATTACTATCCAGTGTTCTCATGGAATTACTATCTAGTGTTCTCATGGAATTACTATCTAGTGTTCTCATGGAATTACTATCTAGTGTTCTCATGGAATTACTATCTAGTGTTCTCATGGAATTACTATCTAGTGTTCTACAGAGGCTTTTTTCTGGACTGACATTTTTTCTTTCTTCCCAATTAAGGTTTAAAAATATTACTTACTGTCATGAACTGGGGATTTTTTATGCAGAATTGTTGGTGACAGAAGAAACCTAAATCACTTGGGACTTCACTCTAGTTGTTTCTATCAAATCTAGGTTTCTATAGATCTTTATTAAAGAACTTCTTACAACTCACACCTTTGAATGGACAGATATTACTCTATATTAAAGACAATTACGCCTCAAGATTCATTTATCCATTGTCTTAAGGACTAAGTGACCAAGAAGAATCATACTAAAGAGGAATGGAAGCAAAAGTTATACATGAATGACCTTTCTAGTAAGTGAAAAGGTACCCTTGTCAACATGGTTCCTCTGGAAACAATCATATATTCACGAATAAAGGAACATGCATAGCTTTCAAGGTGTGTTACATTCACCTGTGTAGACAGAAAGTGGGAGAAAGGATAAGTGCTAAGGAAAGCGATCAATTCTGCTGTAACATTGGAGATAAAAACAAGCAGGTGCCGACACAAAAGGCACTAAAACATGAGAATGTATTTGCCTGTCAACTTCAGTGAACAGTAGGGAACTAGTTAGAATCCAGTCTGCTGTCTATAAGGACATCCCAAACAGGAAATCCTCCGTTCCTCTGAGTTTCCTCAAACAGAGCAAGAGTAAGAAATTATTCTTCTAAAGGGGAGAATCTGTAATTACAACCTTAATGTTTTTATGTTAAAGAAAAAGTAGTGTGACTTTTGTTAAACTATTCTATGGTTTTATGTTTTAAAGATAATATCCATGGGTGGCTGAGAGGAGGAAAGAGGGAGAGGGAGGGAGAAAAGGAGGGAGAAGGAGAGAGACATAGAGAAAGAGAGAGAGAGAGAGAGAGAGAGAGAGAGAGAGAGAGAGAATATCAATGAATTATAATGGAAATCAGACTGAAGGCCTTCAGCATATTAGGCAAGTATGCTTTGAATGAGATAGATTTCCCAATCCCAATGTTTAATTTTTTCCCTGAAATCTAGCAGTATCTAAGCTCTCCCTATTTTAAGAATTCCATAAACACCTGTATCTAATACTGTAAACACAGCTGGATATTATAGGTAAAGCTCTATCAACAATCCAATAAACAATTCATATAAGGATAAGTTATGTTTTGATAATGCTACTTGGTTTTCTATTATAAATGTTATAGAAAATAATCTCTTCTCACAATTTAATAATATATTTCTACCCAGAGTAGTATAGGTATAAACTTAGTGTAATGTCCTTGTCTCTAAAATTATATGACCCATGGCACAAATTTAGCTTTTTAAAAACTTCTAAATTATACCCTAATTTTGAGTTTTGACTAATGTATGCCCTGAGGGTGATGGCATTCTATAATCGGTGTCGATTAGCCTTGGAAAGAAAACAAGCAGGGCTTTGGGAAGTCTTTGTAGGTGTTAGTGTGTAGACCAACTCTACTTCCAAATGGAGAAAAAAAGCTACATGAAGGTGTAAATTCTATCAAAATGTCATGAACACAAAGATAGGGAAACCGAGTGACAGAGGAGAACAAGAGGCACAGCACTCCAGAGGTAACATTCAAGAAGATGCACAGATGACCCTGTGCTCTCTTCAGAGTATTGTAAATTGCATTTCTTATTCACTATTTATTAAAAGCTAAAGCTGAGAAGGGGAGACGGGCAGACAGGAGACACCCATGGGAAATCCATCAATGCATAGGCAAATGAACACTGAAATATAAAGTCATTTCGGGCTAAGTCTCTGAGTATTTATAGTACTTCCCCTAATGAAAAGAAAGCAAAGGCAACAAAATCTGTCAAACATACTTCATCTTCAAGAAACTAGCCTTATGAATCTATAATCTTATTCAGATGTTCCCCACATTACATCTTGTTTGCTTCCAAATACTGCTCTATATCTCTAAGGAGTTTGTACAGGGTATAATCGACTCCTTAGTCGCTTACCCCCAAAGACTGTCCAGTAGTGTGACAACACTATGGAGATTTGCCTGGCCTCAAGAGAGAGCCACTGTACTCTTCCAAAGCACTTTTAAGAAGGCTACTCAAAGATTTGAGAATTTCTCTATGTATGCAAGTTAACACTCTTTGATCAGGTCAATTAAACAATTTGTTCTTATAGGGGAGAGACAATGGAGCCTGAGTTTAGGAACAGACTGTTGTGCTGTGAGCTGGCAAAGGAAGAATGAAGCCATGTACATTTCATTACACAGAACCTTCTTTCGTTTGTATAGATTAAAAGAGGCTTAGCACTTCTTTTCCAAAACCAAGATCAATAGTGAAACCTAATCAAGGAAGCAGAGGAAGGAGGTAAACAGAAGATTCTGGGCCACCAGACAAGACTTTGAAGGGGCAGTTCTGGAGGCATTAGGGACAGAGCAATACTAAAAGAAGGTAGACGTATCTCAAGGTGCCTATGCCCAAGAAAGGTTAAAGTCAAATTGGTGTCTGCTCCAAAGTTATATGAACCCCAAAAGTCACGCCTCATTTAATAATAAAATGGGTACCTCTTGCCACAAAAGAAACACCAAACAAGTTGTTTCAGAGAAGCATGGAGGAAAGACTGTAGTTATCAGTTCTGTCTATATAAATAGCATCATTCATGTCCCTTGTGGGCTTGTTATGGGGCCTTTCAAAAATATATCCCTCTATATTTTATTTACCAAAGTTTTATGCTATACAATAAAATGTTATTATTTGAGGGAAAATGGGAGGTATTCTAGAATCAAACATTTAATGAGCTATACCAAGTGTAATGAGAAAAATCTGAAGTTCACTACACACATAAAACTTTTCATTTCACAAGGAAATGATGCTAAATTATGTTCCTAAATTACAATTTTCATAATTTGGGCTTAATGGCCATCCTGATAGTGCTGTTGTCTTTAAAATTGGCATGGGCAAGTTTCCTATCTCTGTTCAGTTCTACCAAGGGGGCTCAGGCTCTCAATTAAAATCCCTGCAACAATCCTCATCAGCAGATGCTTCGGGTGACTCCATTCTGAGTGGACAGTACTCAAGGGACCTCAACGAAGCCACCCGGTATTGTCTCATGCTACCCGGTGCACAGACAGTATAGGGACGATGAGGGGTGTTCCCCACTTTAGGTTTCACCTCTGAGTTCTTGTGCCCCATGACCTCTCTGCTACCTTACTGGTTTCAAATGCTCACCACACAATCTGCCACAAGGGATGTTCCACTGCTAAGGCAAATTGGCATACAACTGCAGTTCCTCACTTAAGGTCTTACCCCATTCACTGAGTGTAGGACTTTACTTGCCACAATCTATGTACGATAGACCCAAGAACAGAGCACAGTGACCACATTATGGTCACTCTTACTTCACCTTAAACTTCAATCAAATCTGAAAGGAACTCAAGGCTGGGCAGCCGGTTCTCTTAAGATCTGCCTATCTCTCCTGCCCCCATGAGTACTTTTATTTAAAGCTTACTTAGCCTTTCTGCTGGTCTCTGCCAGTCCTTTGGCTGGAAAAGCCCTCTAGCCTTTGCTACCTTTCTCAAGGATGGAAGAGCCTTTCCAGTTCTCATATAACGAGTGGTGCACAGCATTCCCGGCTACACCACAGTATAGGAGGGGCAAATAACATGCCTGGGTTTGTAGGGCCTCCTAGGAAAAGACCCAAATCTTAACCATGACATCAAACCTTCCTGCAGTGTCCGGAAGTCCCTGGTTTCCTGTCCTCAACTCATGAACGTCCATGTCCCCCTTGTCTACTCACTTTGCTTAAACAAACTAAACTCTCTTAGCTTGTGACTTTCAAACAGAATGTGCCCCATTCCTGGCTATTTACCCAGAAGTCTCAGTTCATCTTAAGTCAGTTCTCCATAGGTTATTTCTCTGATGAGGCTCTATTCCTATTTCCCAGTTTCCTAAACAACTCGAGATTTACTCCTTTCTATATGAACTTGAGTGTAATCATTTGTCAATCATTTTCAAAATGGGGAGTTTCTACTGGAGACCTCCAGGAAGCAGGGCAGGGAGAGCGTGTGCCTGGTTTGGCTGCGTTCTCTGCACATTTCCCAGACGCGTGCTTCTCTCCCAACCAACGTTCAATAACAGAATAAATATTATTATATATTGCAATAGAGGTCTTTAGGGTCCCAAGTTATTTCAAAACTGTTTTTACGAGCAAAAAAGTAACTCACCATCATCCATACATATGGATTGGGTGGTTTGCGTTTCTTCTAAAGAATAAATAAGAGAGATGGAAGGCGAGGAACACTTACCATGATTCCAGTAAGCAAGCAGACTCCTTTCCCACAGTATGTGTTAGGTACCATGTCACCATAACCAATGGAGAGAAAAGTTATTGATATCAACCACATTGCTCCAAGGAAGTTGCTGGTAACATCCTGTTGATCATGGTACCTGAAAGATAGCAAACAAAGCCAGAGTTTTATAGTGACTCTAGTACAGTGGCTAAGGAGAATTCAATGAATTTGATGACTTCACTATATTTTTAATAAACTCTTCTGTTTAGATATCCTGAAGGATTACAAATAGAAAATCAAGAAGTTGTCTCAACTTATGAAAAACACTAATTTACAGTATGAAACCTGCATTCTTACTCCTGCGAGAGGCTATACATTTACCTTTGTAGATAGACTCAGGCCTTTGTGAGTCCCAGATGGTGTGCCCCACCTTTGTGACAATATTCCCTGTCCTAATCTCATACTACATGGTAATAGAAGAGTCATGCTGTTTCCTGTCCTGGGACTATGTCTACTACCATTGTTGTCCTCCGTGTCCCCTTCAATACAGTTAGGTTGAAGCAAGTACACGCTGCTCAGCACATGTCCATAGGATAACTAGGCCATGTTGATCATCAGCCTTGGAAGACGATGCTGTGATTCACATCTCTGTGGCCAAGGCTGAGTGGCCCTCTTAGGTCTCTATAGCACTCGAGCCTGAACTCTGGTCACCAGCAGGGTTAGGGTCCCTTGCTTTATACCCACCTCCCACTCAGGACTATTTGTCCTTCTTTCTCTTGGACACTAGTTGTAAGTCCTTCATTCTCCTCATTTCTTACTATGCCTTCTTCTAAATAAAGAGAAGCTAAGGTCCTGTTTCCTGCTACTTGTACTAAACTCAGAAGCTATGGGCTGATGTCATCAGAACCCCAGCACATGGAGGAGTAAGGACAACTATTGTATTGACTTACAGAAAGATAAGATAGATACCTTGACTGTATCATGCCCAAGGAGTGGCCACTTTGTCTAACTATAGATGCTAATCCCCAGGATGTCCCAGGAGGCTATCCTTATTAAAAAGAGAGTCTAGGAGGCATTCCTAACATCCCATGGAGACCAATGGGTTCACTTCCACTGATTATCTTTGTAGCATAGTGTATCAGAATGCGGCTAGTGCTGGGCTTATCAGTAACATGAGCTAGGCAGTTTCCACAGACTTCTCTGTTTCAAAACATAATTAAATCAGTTGTGGTTTATACCCACATCAGGGTATGTTAGTGCATATTCCCTGCCATGATTCCTTGGGGTCACATATTACTCTACCACTGATGTGGGTTTCACAGGAGGGATGAGGGGGAAAAGCTCATTTCCCAATCAAATTTTATTTGTGAAAGGAAACTTCTCCTTGACAAAGCTTGATTTACTTAAGAGTGCATGCCTCTAATCTCCCGAGGAAGGCCATGTATAAATACATTACATTTATTTTGTTCTTAGTAGAGTCTCAGCGACCTCCCCATTTAATATGTAATATTTCACAACCCAAACAATCATGTGCTGAAATCATTACACTTGCAACTCTCCTTATATAGACGGTTGTGTCCTAGACAGCTTCATTTTCTAGTCTCAGACACATGCTGAGTGAAATCTTCATTTTGAATGGCTTGCATATCGTTTTTTTTTTTTTTTTTTTCCCTTTGGAAGAACAACTAACTACAAATAAGAGCTTTAGAACTGCTACTACCCTGGGGTCTCTGGGAATGCCTTTCTTACTGCCTATGGGGAAAACCCAACCTTGTTCTCCTTTTGGTGCTTTTTATTTGGTTCTCAAGGTGCGGAGTGGCACATGGCCACCAAGGGGAACCTGAAGCATTCATTGGAAACGTCCAGCTCACTCTTCTTCGGTTTGTTATCTTTGATTATAAAGCATGTTAAAAGTACAACAAATCTCCCCTTTCTTCATCTCTGGGCCAGACGTTCTGATTGGTGCCACTGCGTTGTTAGTGGATAACACTGTGTTCTGCTCCTGATGCTGTGTTAGAGACCATAAACCTATGGCGGAAAACCTAACTGGAAACAAGTATGCTTCTAGACGTTGGGGATTGTCAGCTTGGGAGTCCATAAATTATCCTTTTTGATTATGAAATGAAGCTGTCTGAAAACAGCTCAGAATGGAAAAAAATTCTCATATTAATGTTTATGTGACATTTAGACAGGCTCAGTAGTGAATAGTCAAAGTGAGGTAATTAAGGACCAAATTAGACACGATTAGAATAATCACCTGAATTCTTTCCAAGCAACTCAAACCCAAATACTATATTAGACTCATCAACACGGTGATACTACCGCTCAGAACGTCCCTAGCTTTTGGATCGATGCCAGAGTCATACCGCCGTGAATGATTAATGCATATAATTTAAGACTAAAGAGGTATGCACACTTTTCTTATAGTAGTTTGTTTCACAGACCAGTCAGATAATGCCCATCTTTTTCACAAGAAAAACTGTCTTGAGAAAGCAAGAGGAAACTGCTTAAGTGGTAGATGCAACCTCTGATCAATGAGAGTGCTAATTGAATAAAAGATACACTAAATCATAGGAGTGCTGGCGGAAGAAATGCCTCATGATGTCGAGCTTTTAAAATAAGGATGCCAGGGGTTCCAGCAAAAGACACACCGCGTTCTACGCTCCCAGCTCTCTCAGCTTTGTAGACTTATATAGCTTTCCTGTCTTAAAAGAGCTTCCGCTTTTTAGTTCCCGGGCCTTATTCATCTCTTCATTAACTGCCAACCGTTTAACAGACATGACAGCTTGATGTTGAACTGAGGATTTGTTCAAGTTCACAGGGGTTACCTTCACTAAGGGAGAGGCTCGCCCTGCCCAGCACTCCCACTGCCCCTCGGTACTGCATGGTAAAAGCGAGCACATTGCTTTCTCTTTTACAGGTCTCCTTCTCCAAAACCCCCATACAAGTCAGCATGGTTCTCTCGCTTTGTCCTGGTTTCTCTCAGCACCCTGCATATACCTCCAACAGCATTCCGTAAATGCTCACACGGGTCACAAGACATGTAATATCTAATGTGCTCAATTACCTTGCCTTTAGAATCAAAATAATACTGGGCCTTACTTGAGTCTGCGCTGCTGCCTGGTTCTGGGACAAGTACACAGGGGGATTGGTGTTCATTCACTGATGTGGCAATGCTGAATCCATGCTCAGTCTGGGTTTCCCTGGGCCATGTGGTAGGTGCTCAAAGTTGCAGACAGACGACAAACACAGAGACATCATTCTTGCCTATCTGTCGGCATGAGTTGTACTTTTCATGTTATATCCCAAGGTTAATGCACAACTTATTTTGATAACAGCAAAAATCATTCCATCGTGGATGTTAACAACTGACAAGTTTTCATGAGTGCTTCTCTAGTAAGCATTTTATTAATATTGGAAATGACAAAACCATTTCAATTCTGCTCTCAAATTTCAGACGTGGTTATATAAAGGAAAGCATCGCAGAGATTAAATGCATGTGATCAATATACCATCATTCCTCTCCTAAAATCACTTCTTTCCTGAAATAACACTGTAACTATGGCAACACAATAAAAAGATGTAAACTTAGAGCAACCAAGGGAAAGTAAAGGAGGCACCAGAGAGGAGGAAGAAACTTTTATTTTATGAATGAAAATACATCCTGCTTTCAATCACATGGAACACTAGGTTATTACATTTACTGTATTTTAAGTTTTAAAAATCTGATAAAATTTGAAATAATGGGTAACAAGATATTGTCCACGCATCTTGAATAGACAAAGATTCTGGTATGATGGTGAACAACTAAAGAAACCACAGATTTGTCCCAGTTTAATGTCCAAAGAGAATCTACAGAATAAAGTGGAGGGAGAGAGATTAGGCAGAGCTCCAATGTCTCCCTGAATTGAAGGGCACAGTTGGACTCTTAAGAAGCTAAGGTGTTAAGGGGCTAAAAACCAAAGAAGGGAGACTCAAAAGCCCTGCAGAGCGTCTCCTTGATTCTCCCAGAAAGTGGTATAGTACCTTCAGGTAAAATGACTTGATGCCTTGTATGAAGAAGTAGAAGCCTTGTATGGACAGTGATAGAGAGGCATCAATCAAAGACAGACTGCAGGAAATGAAAGGATATTAATTAATTTAGACACAATAGACTTAAGTTTATGGGCACGCTACATTCCACAAAAGAAGCATTACAGTAACCAGCCAAAGAACAACCCAATTAAAAAAACACAAGAAGAAATAGAATACCCATTCCAAAGAGGATAGAAACAGAGGGCAGGGGGATAAGCAAGAGATGAGATAAATCAAGCACACAGAGCTCTAGAGCACATTTGCCCGACTATATCCTCAATCACATTAAATATAAAGGGCCCAGTTATCTCCAGTTACACAGATATCAACAACACAGCGAACGGGTAAGTTACAGAACTGACAAAGGAAGAACTGATAAGGAGTGATGGATCTGTAGGTACCCTCTCTCCTTGGTCCTTGCAAACTACTCATCTTAAGAATGAGTAAGAAAGCTCATTCTTCAGGTACAGATTGGAGAATCTGGGACTCAGGGTCCAGAGAGGAACAGAAATGTTTAAAGATGGGGGAAGATTGGGACTTCAGGTTTTAAATGAAGCAGTATTTTCCATTCCTACTTCCCTTCACTCCCTATCCTTGATTGGAGTATGAGAACTTGTTAATAGAAAGCAAGGGACTTTTTAAAATTGAAAAGGGGACCAAAGAAAAGATAATATAACCACACTAAGAAATTGAGGACTCCTGATAAAATACCAGCTGTCACCCTTTGCCAAGTCTTACAAGACAAATATCCTTTCTCCTAAACAGTGCTTCCAACTGGCTTCCGAATGCCCCTCTCAAATATAAAAGAATAACAGTGGGCACACATTTTATGCTTCCTGAAGAAGTGGTAAAATAGAGGGGGTTAAAAAAAGAGGAAAACAACAGAGGGAGACAGCAGAAGGAAGCTGAGACAGCAAAGACAGAGGTGGGTGCCTTAGCTCCATCAGCTAGGATGACTCCAAGGGAACACTGTAGTGATGCAATTCAGATTCCAGCAGAATCACAACCATACCATAATTCCCATGCAGACTGAGACAGATCAGCTAGAAAATAGAAAACAAAGAGGAAAAGAGAAGAAGAAACAAACTCAAAACCAAAAGCAAGCTCAGGAGTGGAGATTTAGCATTTAGCAACTGCCTTTCCATAAAAACAGAGACTAGAAGGGATGAAATAAGAATGTCCTATTATTTATTCAACACGAAAACTGGAACTCAGGCATTTTTTCTAAAGAAAACATTTGAAAAGAATCTGTGATAATAATAGTAATGACAATGATGATGATGACAAATGCAAGTCACAGGTAAAAGAGAAGATAAGAAAGTTTAAAAAAATAGATCCAAACTAAAGCCTGAAAATTGTTGCTTCTAACACAATTTAACGATTACACATGTGTTGGAGGGGGCAATCTATTTCTTCTGGTTTTGCAGTGGGGGAGATGGGGGCATCCAGGAGGATGAGGAACTGAGCAGGTGTCTCTCGGGCTCACTCTGCTTGGCTTGCACACTGAGCAGACAGAACCCATATATGGTTCTCTGTGTGGTGCTCACCTGAAATGGAGGCGACTCCCTCAGAGGATGAGGTATGTCTGACTCCATCAGATTCCATGGTGAGGCATGAGACTACAAGGCAGCCCTTGCACTGCTGGTTAACTGGCGGCAAATCTGAATGTCAGTGAGTAAGAAAGTCCGTTTCCAGTTGCAAATTCAGAGACGTGAGAGGAATTTACATGAGGCTTCCAAACAGCAACTATGTGCATGTGGTTTCCATTTACAGTCAAATCGAATCAAACGTGTGACTCAACTAATCCAGAGGTACAAGAATGGAAAGCAACCCAAGCTAGGTAGATATCTGTTCACGGAGGAGAACCGAGAGCCAATGGTTCAGACAGGAGAGGGAGCTTGGATCATTTACTCTGCTCTGTCAGGGATATTCATCAGCTGTTGCACTGCACTCACCTGGGAACCATTAAGAAAATACTGTACACTGCCCCTCTACTAATTAAACCCAACTCTCTAGAGGTGGCGATATGACACAGGGATGGCTTTCTTTCAAGCTTCCCACGTGGCTTTTGTGTGTTATAAAGTAGCAAAGGCATTCTTTTTCTTCTTTTTCTTTTCTCCTTTTCCTTTCTTTTCCTTCCTTCTTGGCTCCTGCTTCTCTCTCTCTCTCTCTCTCTTCCTTTACAGTGGGAGTTCCATTCAATTAGATGTTAAATATCTCCATGGAAGAAGACACTTTTCACTTTTCTTTTCTTTTTCTATCCTTTTTATTTCCTTCCTTCCTTCCTTCCTTCCTTCCTTCCTTCCTTCCTTCCTTTCTTTCTTTCTTTTTCTTTCTCAAGACAGAGTTTATCTATGTAACTGCTGAGGCTGTCCTGGAACTCACTTTGTAGAACAGACTGGCCTCAAACTCATGGAGATCCGCCTGCCTCTGCCTCCCAAGAGCTGGGATTAAAGGCGTGTGCCACTGCCACCCAATATAAAACACAGAGAACACACAGATGAATCAGAAACTGTGTTCACAATACATGATTGTGGGTAATAAGAGAATAGGAGCTCTGTAATAAGTGTGAACACCTGTGCAAAGGGACAATATATAGAAGAGATGGAAAGTAACAACAGGGGTGTGTAACACTTTAACACAGATGTCTAGAATCATTTTAAATCAGGATTAAAACATAAAATTTAGCCAGTGCCTGCAGGTGCTCTGAAGTATAAACGCTATAATGGTATGGAACAGGAATTCTAGAAACAGTTCTCAGAAAGTCACTTCTGAGCAGAGACTAAACTGTTCACGACTTCCTCAGGTCCTTTTTTCCTTCTCCTTTCTGACCATCACTGTGTCCAAAATGAAGACCTTAGAACCCTGAGGATCCCAGAGAACATAAAGTAACAAAGTGGCAGATAGAGACAGCAAGGCTACTTCTAAAGGCCAGCTTAATTTTAGGCCCAGACCAGCACAAGATTACTGAAATTATGTAATTCTTTTAATGTTCTAAAGTGAATTCTTATTACCTCAATTTTATTTTGTTCCTTTGACTTTACATATTTGGAAAATTTTCCTCTCTTTGATCTAGGGGAAAAATCTCTCTCTCTCTCTCTCTCTCTCTCTCTCTCTCTCTCTCTCTCTCTCTCTCTCTCTCTCATGTCTGTCTGTCTGTCTCTGGTTCTCTAAAATCTATGATTTCTTTCAACCTTAGTCTACATGAGTTTCATTCATACTTTGGATATAGAAGATTTGCTTTTGGGTAGACGCCATCAGTGGATATGTTCTGAGCTGAGAAGCTGAACCGAGCTTAAAATAAAGCTCAACATTCCCAAAGGAAAAGAGGGGGATGGCAGATCACACACAGGTTTTCAAGACTGATGAGTACCCTTATGTTCCCCGGAAAAGATGACAGATAGGTTTTATGGTCCGAGTCTAGTATTCATTTGTGCTAGAAGAAGTGACGTCAGCATTATGTAGTGTCAGGAAGTTACCAGTCTGAGATCTGATCTCTCTCTCTCTGTCTCTGTCTCTCTCTCTCTCTCTCTCTCTCTCTCTCTCTCTCTCTCT